>NC_060143.1:437516351-437819382 GCF_021461385.2 Schistocerca piceifrons
GTACTTATCGTTAGTATACCACAGAGACACGATCTGATGGGACAACTTGTAATGAACTTGGAAGAGCACAAGCAAATGATAGGCTTAAAACAATATGTAATAAATTTCACAATGGGTCTTTGGTAAATGTGAGCAATCTAAACAGAGACCTGCACACAACTCATGGTATGCACACGAATAAAAGAGGCAAAAAGACTGTCAGCAAATTAACTGACTAGGAAATTAGACGAAATGGTCCACAAAGCGGTGTAAATAAGTGCATTGCCATGGAATGGCACAACCCACCAAATCAGAATCTGCCACACAAACAATTAGCCTGGGAAACTTGTAAAGCCTGCTCGACAGTTTGGTAGGCCAAAATCATCCTGTATAGTCCAGCAGGAGAAACTCGGACTTAATGCCACACACCAAAATTTCGGTAGTCTTAAAAATAAGCATAATAATCTGGATACTATTACATGTCGATAAGCCTGATATTTCAGTCATAACTGAAGATTGGTACACTGAAGGCCTAATTAGCATTAGTCAACCACTCTCCATGAAATTTAGTTCTGCCTTTAGTGGGAAAAACAAGTCTGGGAGTGGCGTCGCCATCTTCACTATTAACAGTTAACGCAGAACAGGGAATTAGCGATCATAAAGCGGTTACGGCATCGATGATTTCAGCCGTAAATAGAAATATTAAAAAAGGTAGGAAGATTTTTCTGTTTAGCAAAAGTGACAAAAAGCAGATTACAGTGTACCTGACGGCTCAACACAAAAGTTTTGTCTCAAGTACAGATAGTGTTGAGGATCAGTGGACAAAGTTCAAAACCATCATACAATAGGCATTAGATGAGTATGTGCAAAGCAAGATCGTAAGAGATGGAAAAGAGCCACCGTGGTACAACAGCCGAGTTAGAAAACTGCTGCAGAAGCAAAGGGAACTTCACAGCAAACATAAACATAGCGAAAGCCTTGCAGACAAACAAAAATTACGCGAAGCGAAATGTAGTGTGAGGAGGGCTATGCGATAGGCGTTCAATGAATTCGAAAGTAAAGTTCTATGCACTGACTTGGTAGAAAATCCTAAGAAATTTTGGTCTTATGTCAAAGCGGTAGGTGGATCAAAACAAAATGTCCAGACACTCTGTGACAAAAATGGTACTGAAACAGAGGATGGCAGACTAAAGGCCAAAATACTAAATGTCTTTTTCCAAAGCTGTTTCACAGAGGAAGACTGCACTGTAGTTCCTTCTCTAGATTGTCGCACAGATGACAAAATGGTAGATATCGAAATAGACGACAGAGGGATAGAGAAACAATTAAAATCGCTCAAAAGAGGAAATGCCGCTGGACCTGATGGGATACCAGTTCGATTTTACACAGAGTACGCGAAGGAACTTGCCCCCCTTCATGCAGAGGTGCACCGTAGGTCTCTAGAAGAGCATAGCGTTCCAAAGGATTGGAAAAGGGCACAGATCATCCCCGTTTTCAAGAAGGGGCGTCGAACAGCTGTGCAGAACTATAGACCTAAATCTCTAACGTCGATCAGTTGTAGAATTTTGGAACACGTATTACGTTCGAGTATAATGACTTTTCTGGAGAGTAGAAATCTACTCTATAGGAATCAGCATGGGTTTCGAAAAAGACTTCCGCAAGGCATTCGATACAGTTCCCCGCAGTCGTTTAATGAACAGAGTAAGAGCATACGGACGATCAGACCAATTGTGTGATTGGATTGAGGAGTTCCTAGATAACAGAACGCAGCAGGTCATTCTCAATAGAGAGAAGTCTTCTGAAGTAAGAGTGATTTCAGGTGTGCCGCAGGGGAGTGTCATAGGACCGTTGCTATTCACAATATACATAAATGACCTGGTGGATGACATCGGAAGTTCACTGAGGCTTTTTGCAGATGATGCTGTGGTGTATCGAGAGGTTGTAACAATGGAAAATTGTACTGAAATGCAGGAGGATCTACAGCGAATTGACGCATGGTGCAGGGAATGACAATTGAATCTCAATGTAGACAAGTGTAATGTGCTGCGAATACATAGAAAGATAGATCCCTTATCATTTAGCTACAAAATAGCAGGGTAGCAACTGGAAGCAGTTAATTCCATAAATTATCTGGGAGTACACATTAGGAGTGATTTAAAATGGAGTGATCATATAAAGTTGATCGTCGGTAAAGCAGATGCCAGACTGAGATTCATTGGAAGAATCCTAAGGAAATGCAATCCGAAAACAAAGGAAGTAGGTTACAGTACGCTTGTTCGCCCACTGAATACTGCTTGAATACTGCTCAGCAGTGTGGGATCCGTACCAGATAAGGTTGATAGAAGAGATAGAGAAGAACCAACGGAGAGCAGCGTGCTTCGTTACAGGATCATTTAGTAATCGCGAAAGCGTTACGGAGATGATAGATAAACTCCAGTGGAAGACTCTGCAGGAGAGACGCTCAGTAGCTCGGTGCGGGCTTTTATTAAAGTTTCGTGAACATACCTTCACCGAAGAGTCAAGCAGTATATTGCTCCCTCCTACGTATATCTCGCAAAGAGCCCATGAGGATAAAATCAGAGAGATTAGAGCCCACACAGAAGCATACCGACAATCCTTCTTTCCACGAACAATACGAGACTGGAATTGAAGGGAGAACCAATAGAGGTTCTCAGGGTACCCTCCGCCACACATCTTCAGGTGGCTTGCGGAGTATGGATGTAGATGTAGATGTAGAAAGCAAGTAATTACCATGTTATTGACGTAAGTGCATTCTGCATAGAAGGAATCACAGAATTTGATGCTACAAATCTAAAATAAGTTAGAGAAAATATAGCAATTATCGGCGTGTATCGACCACCTGGGCATGTATGGATACATTTTTCAAAAATCTGTCTGACCTTCTGATGTGACACAGAATAACGGGAATGTTTGAAATGAGTAGTGGCAGCTATGGGCAGGTGGCACCACTGCAGGATCGTGACAGTTAGCGAGTAAACAGTCGGCCATTTCAGTAATCATGATCAGTGGAACGAACAACAGCGTGTTAGCCATAAAAATGTTTTATAAAAATAATGATAGTTTGGTAGCGGCGCAGAGGGAGTTTCGACGTTTTATAATTTAGGACGTAATGATGTCGTTCCATCGAAACACATAGTAAAGTGTTGGATTAATAACTTTGAAGAGACCGTATCTGCCCTCAAGAAGAAACCAAGACGACCAAGAAGAGTGCATTCTCCAGAGAACATTGATGTTCTACGAGAATATGTCTTACAGAGCCCATGGCGTTCAATTCGTAAGCAAGCAGCAGTGGTTGGAATGTCCCAGGCGAGTGTTCACAGAATTCTTCATCTTAATTTAAAATTTCAGCCATACAAACTACAGATGGTGCAGCAATTGAAGGACAACAATTACCAGTTACGACTAAGATTCCGTCAGCAAATGATAACAAAAATAAACAATGACAATGAATTTCTAAACAATTTGTGGATGTCACACGAGGCACATTTTTATCTCACAGGTTATGTGACTAAACAGAACTACCGTGACTGGGCAAACACAAATCCTAATGACGTTCACGAGCGGCCTTTACACCCTTGTAAAGTGACAGGTGGTGTTCATCACATAAGATTATTGAACCGTATTTTTTCGCAAATGAACAAGGAAACATAATAACTGTCAATGCCAATCATGGAGATCGTGGAGATGTTATGAACTTTCGTTACACCTGCATTGAACAACTTGCCAAATGTGCAAGTAGCCTCGTTTCAACAGGACAGAACGACATCAGACACTCATGGCAATCAGTGGCATATGTGCAAGAATTGTTTGGCAACCGTGTGATCTCACGATTCGGTAACAGTCCCTGGGCCCCTAGATTGCCAGGTTTATCCGTTTGTGATTTTTTTCTTGTGGGGCTACCTCAAGGGCAAAGTATACATGACGCAACCAAAAACCCTGGATGAGTTAAAACAGAGAATTCGGTATGCAATTCATAGTATCCCAGCTGAGATGTTGCAGTGGTCAGTGAGGAATCTCAACAGTAGAGTTCATGAATGTATTCCTATGGGAGGACGCCATCTAAAGGATTTAATTTTTTTTAAAACAATGATAAATGCGACCAATGTTTCATAAATGGCAAAGTAGCAAGGTTTCAATTAATATGAATGCAATTTCTTTTCTTCATCGCTTGTAGTTTTATTGGATTGTGGAAATGTTCCCATTTTTCTGTGTCTCCCAGTATATAGACAGAACATGTTCTGGATTAAATGTTTATGTAAATACTATAATAACAGGGGATATAAATATAGACTTATTAACCAATAATGCCAACACCTAAAAGCTACACCACCTACTTCATGAAATCAATCTGACCTCACTTCTCCATGAGCCAACTAGAGAGACTGGCAACAGCAAAGCAAGTCTGGATAATATAATAACAAACATGACCCATCTTTCCTACAGTAAATTTGGGATGGTAGTAAAAGATCAACTTGAAATTGCTAGCATACTCATTAAAATTTTTCTTCGGTAGGGAAAGTTATCAATGACAAACATAATAACCGGCAGCACCTTTTTAAAGGCAATATATCTGAGCATAGCATATATTTAACCCCCACAAATTGCAAAGAAATAGTTAACATCATTAGCATTCTAAAATCTTCCAGTACTGGAGGCCATGCGTGGCCTCAGTATTAACACATTAAAAGTGTGCAGACAAATGTTTCTGTACCTCACATTAAATAATATAATAAAATTAGGCACCTTCCCAGACAGACTAAAAATAGCACAGGCAACACCAATGTTTAAAAAAGGAGATAAAAATTCTAAATTCAACATTACAGATCGATCTCAGTACTACCTGTCTTTTACAAAATAGTTGAAAAAGTAATATACAGCAGAATTACAAACTTTCTCCAGATGCACAATCTAATGTTTGAAAATCAAAGTGGTTTCTTAAAATGTAAATCAACAAGCACAACAGCTACTCAGTTATGTGAAGAGATCTAAGTGGCATCCAGAACAAGCAACATGTTGCTGGTATATACTGTATCTCGACCTTGAGAAAGCTTTTGATTATGTGAACGCCACAATCCTATTAGCAAAACTATGGAACATTGGCATCAGAGGCACTGCTCATGGCCCATCCAGAACAAGCAACATGTTGCTGGTATATATCTCGACCTTGAGAAAGCTTTTGATTATGTGAACGCCACAATCCTATTAGCAAAACTATGGAACATTGGCATCAGAGGCACTGCTCATGGCGTAATAAAATCTTGCATAAGTAAGTGAAAACAGTTTGTACTGCTTAAAACTGAAAGTGGTGTTCACAAATCCAAAATCATGAATATAAAATATGGAGTGCCCCAGGGCTCAGTACTGTGTCCTCTTCTGTTTTTGATCTATATAAATAAAATAATATATTGCACCCAGAGTTCTAAAAAAGTTCTTTATGTGGATGATACATCCATTGTGTATACAAAGGAATTATTTAACGAGCTATAGACCCACTGTAATGATGTGACAAATGAAGTTGTTCAGTACTGTAACGAGAGCCATTTAAATATAAACAGTGGTAAAACATGTCTCATGGAGTTTATCAACAGTAGTTTCAATGATGAAATTAAACTATACATAAGCAAAGAAATAGTAAAAACAGAGTTTAGTGTAAAATTCGTCAGTTCAAGAATTCAAAGCAATCTAAAATGGTACATACATATATTTGCAATTAATATGTTTAGCAAGTTCTGCAAAGACACTGTTGTCCTAAAGACTGCATACTACGCTCTGTTTTCCTCTAAGCTGAATTACAGAATAGAAATTTTGGGAGCAACAACCAAAGTAAATCTACATTAGCTATTGCTACTTCAAAAAAGGGCTATAAAAATCATTTGTGGAGCAAAATATAAGGAATCATACTGTGGCTTGTTTCCAAAAACTGGTGTGCTTACTGTAGTAAACATGTACATTGTAAAAGCCATATTACCTGTTAAAAGACTGCAGCCCAACATTTGTTCCGATTTTCTATGAAAAGGGTCCACAATATGCAGGTTTAAAGTTAGCAAATGTACTGCCAAGTAAAGTTATGTCTCTAGCCACAATGAAGCTTAAACTTCAGCTAAAGAAATTCCTATTACAAAAACCATTTTACACATTAGAAGAATACCATACTTACATGGAGAATAAGAAGTACTTCGAAAAAATATGTAAACAGTGTTAAGTACCATTTTACTTTATTTGTAACTTAATCATTTTGTTAATCAATGACACATTCAGAAGAATGTATATGATGCTATGTATTGAGTATTGTAACCTGTTTTTGTACATATGCAATGAATCATGCAATGCTGAATAAAGCATTATTATTAATATTATTACTACATTAAATGGATTTCTTACATACCAGTGCCATATTTAATATTGTACAATGAATTGTATTGCAGTACGACTGCCACTTAAAGTGAGAAAAGTACTGTGGGTAGAATCAGATTAGTAGGTGGAATTTATTTCACTGTTGGCAGGCGTTTGTAGTATTTTATAAAGAAATGGCCTGAAACCTTCAGAGACTGCAATTCCTTTGTTTAAATATGTGTTTGTGGCAGGCTTATTTGTTGTTAAGCAGCTCTCTGGATTGTGTGTGAAACAGTTTTCCAAGCAACAGTGATCAATATTTATGTGGTTTCTGCAGCTAAGCTCACTACAGGTAAGGCACTTGAACTATTAAAAGCCATATACAAGATGTAAAGAAAAATTACAAACCTTGAATGGAAAGATTCTGAGGGAGATATGAATACTGCACAAATATTTGCACTGGACAAGCATCTAAAAGTAATCTTAAGCAAACCACATATAACACATACCAAAACAAAACTCTATCATGCTGGATCCCACTGAAGATGCCTTAGAACAAAAAAAGGCGAAACACGTCTGGGAGTAATAAATTACAGTTGCAGCAAGAAAAGGCGGTTCTGTTTTCAAAAATATTAAACAAACCAATTCTTCGTGGGATGTGAT
The DNA here is from genome assembly GCF_021461385.2 of Schistocerca piceifrons. Classification (NCBI taxonomy): domain Eukaryota; kingdom Metazoa; phylum Arthropoda; class Insecta; order Orthoptera; family Acrididae; genus Schistocerca; species Schistocerca piceifrons. Next base: position 437,523,348 of record NC_060143.1, read on the forward strand.
GACAGCTTGAAACACTTTGTTTATTTTAGTAATTCAAGGTGCTATTTGACATAACAAATGAAAAAAACTGATGATTCAACATTCTAAAATATTATCTTTCTTGAGCTCTTTGTGTGGTGTGAGAAACTCCCATTCTTTACCATGTAATCACATTTTTCTGATCCACACTCTACTTTCTGTCATTTTGCACTTCTGCCTTCCTACTCGAATACACATTGTATTCCTGCAAACTGCAAACCATTTGAGGCCAATAAATGTCATTTTCTTACAAATATGTGCTCCAGAATCCACACGTGTAAGCTACCACATTGTGTATGTTCACTTCACAGTTGAAAACCATCTTCTGAAGATTGAAATTTCCATGATAAAAACATTGAGGACAGTCATACAAGTAGAAATCACATGAGTTGAACTGACTCGACATGGCATGACATGACGGATAGTGTATATATACGTTGATATGATGGTGCCGTGCCATGACAGTATCATGAAGGCCAGTGTGAAATGATCAAATTTTCGGTGATTTCCCGTCCAGTTTCACTCAAACCTCCAGGTGGTGCATATCTTATATCTGTTCAAATCTCCTGTCCACAAGTTATCGTCTGTCTGTGCAGATGAGATGTGCACAGCCATTTCTACAGAGAGTTCGTTATGTGTGAACCAGCCTTAAGGAAAATAGTTATCAGTAATGGAAATTATACTGCTCAAGGCTCAAAATGTACCAAATTAAATTCTTTTGATGCAGTGTTAGTGGAGATGATGTGAAATGAGTATATGTATCACTGTGAAAAGATGTTGTCTGGAGTTAAATGTACTGTGGAACTTATGCTAATGAGGCTTCTCATGAGAATTATTTTGCTGTTGTCTCAGTTACTCGTTTTTTGTCTCAAGAGTCAATTGTTTTTTGATTTTTAAACAGGTGTAGAGTTTTGCTAAAGAGATTACTGTGACAGAATTTTCCAAATTTTACTTATTGGGACAGTAAAAATATACTCATGAAAAAAGTCAATAGGAAAAACTTTCAAATATACCTTCATCTTCAAAAATTAAAAACTCTTACCAAGACTCAAATTTCACATCAACTGTTATTGAACAAGAACAAGGTATTTCAAATCATGCTACACTTCTTACAGAAGACATTTGTGATTGTTTGGTGAATAAGTTGGCTTAGTATGACATTACACTGGACACCCAGCCACTCTGAGATTTAAAAAAAGTTGTTCCTGCTACAATTAATGGATTGTGCCCACATTCTGCCTCAATCCAATCAACACAATTCACAAAAAAGAACAAAGTCAAACTCGAACCTTACACAAGGACACTTCTGATGTATCCTGTCACAACAGAAATACCACATGAAAATACATCAGATGCACCATCATAAGTTTTATTGTAAACATAATATATATTACACTGGTAGTAACACTGCTTCTGGTATAACAAATCAATAACTTCCAAAGAAACAAACTGGTCTTCTTGATGTGAGTGATCATAAAAAAACAACTTCAGGGTGTCAAAAATGTTAAAGTTCATAAATTTGACCAAATTAAAGTCTGAAGTGTAACATGAAGTTTCAATTACTTGAACAAGTGAAGTTCCATAATTGTAATGGAATCACAACACTTGTAATTTCTCTCATTTGTGTGTGAAGATGAAGCCCTTATGAGAGAACCAGAGAAATTAGCTGTGCTTGTGCAAATACTACCAGCACCAAGTCCGACACTGTCAAACTGGTGAAGAGGTAGTGAAGCAGAGTATACCAAGGCCTCTCAGCATGGCACTGTGATACTGATGAAGCTGATATCCTCAGTGAATTACAGAATGGAGAGAAAGCCACCCTATACGAGTGATGTCCTGGCAAAGTCTTTCCGGGACTGCTCACTGTGCTGGAACTGACTTCTGGGGCCAGAGTGCCTCGTGGAGTGATACCCCATGTGTGGCTCCAGTTGATCTCCATGGGAAGATTGACCTGCATGCATCAATTGTAGCTGTGAACATGTGTCAGTGTACTGACCCAGCTGCTGGTGCCACATTCAGTTGGTCTGATGGTGGGGCTCATCAGTTTAAGTTGCTATGGCCTCTTCTCTGCTGGCAGGAGACCATGGAACTGCTGAGACGATATACATTGTGTTCATGTCACCATAACAGGTTCTTTTCATATTTATTAGGCAAACTAATTACTGCTGACAGAAACTAAACATATATACTTCCATTTTCGTTACTAATAAAAACCGTGTAAACTGTGAAAACAGAAGAGCTTCTGTGAAGTTTGGAAGGTCTGAGATGAGGTACTGGCGAAGTAAACCTGTGAGGTTGTGTCGTGAGTCGTGCTCGGGTGGCTCAGTTGGTAGAGTACTTGTCTGTGAAAATCAAAGATGCTGAGCTTGAGTCTCAGTCTGGGACAAAGTTGTAATCTGCCAGGAAGTTTTAATATTGACCCAATTTAAACGACATGTTTATTGGTTCTACATAGTACCTGAAATCTAACCAGTTTAACAATGCAATGGACAACTGTAACTATACCTCAGACCAATGCATTCAGTAGAGATGAGGAAAGAGGGTGTTGATTGGATTATATTGACGGCAAAACATGTTTCTTTACATTTATCTATTTTTATTATTCTAAAACACAGCTTTCAATATGGACTTACATAACATTGATATGCAACTCAACAATCACGTATAAATGCATGAAAACTCCAAGAAAGGTTAGGAGGAGGCACACACGGTTGGTATTCCAACTAAATGCACCAGTTTACACTGTCGGAAAGCAGATCAAAGCAGAGATTCCTCTGTGGTTTTATGCCACTGCACATTGACAAAGACACAAATCATGTTTTACACTATCAGGATAGTAACTGTATCTGATATTGCTCTCGTAAAGAAGGTTGGAGTGAATTGGCTCTACATATAAAATTTAACAGGAATTTCAAAGTCTGACGTAGTTAATGAATTTGGCTTTGATATGTTATTATTCCATACAAAGGAAACGAAACAAACTACTTGAATGAGCATGGAATACATTAAACAGAATGGCAGGAACACATGGAATATCTTAGCATTCACAAAGGCATCTCACCATAAATTACTTAATTATTACATAAGATGTGGCTGCCAGCATCAAAAACATTATATCGAACTGTACGAAACTAAACAACATCTGAATCACTCTCCATTTAGTTACCACATGAACTACTGCTACACAAATAGCCAGACATTACTTAAAAAGAAACAAGTTAAACCCGAACGAAAATTCAAACAAAAAGGAGCATCAAATTTCTCAGTATCACTTTTAGCAAACATTAAGACTGTTTAACACACTTTGATACCTTAATTGTACTCAGAACAGATTTTGCATGCACTCGTGGTGGGCACTGTTGCTGCAGGGCAAGTCACAAAGAAACTACCCAAAATTCATAAAATAACTGAATAAAATTGCTCTGGTCCAGCTTCCATTTTCATTGGCAAACATCTAACATGGTTAACCACTGGCAAAACTTCGAATTTCTACTTGTTAATCTCTACTCTCAGAATTGGTGTGAAAATGCTCTCATGGGCCTTTACAAATAAACTTATATAAAGTTAACATTTATTTTTCAAAACTACAGTAAGAATACAACAGCCCAGCACATTCTGTCAGTTGAACAAGTTCAACCTGCACCTGTTCACAAAACAGAGCGCAGAACTGATTGCCAACATTCATTCTCAATGATCACAACTACAATTTGTTAGTTACTCTATATTGTCAAAATTATGACAATTAAACCCTCTTCTAACACTTCCCTGACTACGATGACTTGAAAAGACACATTATGAACATTTCATTCTATTTTGTCCGTTTGTCCAGTTAACTGTTTGAGTAAAAGAGATAAATGAACTGATCACCACAAAAGAGTCTTTGATGCTGAGGATTGTATGAAAGAGATGTACTGATTTGTTCACAGTATAGCTCAGTGACCATACTCGGACATGAACAGGAATATAAGCGCATACTCTGATATATACAAGAATTTGGTACAGGGAATAATTATATGCTAATATAAGTTGGTTATTATTAGTCATATTGCTAAGAAACATTTACCCATATAAGTGTTCAAAATTAGAGCACTTAGTTTGCTTATTTTACGCACAGTGAAGACATATGAACAGTTTAAAGCACATGTGCGCTAACTATACACATTGTGAGTCAATGTTAAGACAGCAACATTACACCCACAAACAGCCAAACTATTGTTTCGACTTAAGGAAAGATTAACGAAGCACTTGTTACAAAGATACAGAAAATGACACAAAGGAAGAAATATATTTCTATAAAAATTGGTGATCCTGCACTTCCCTGAAATTGTCATAAATGACAAAACAGACTAGAAAAAGGAAATACTTATACAGTGGTCTGTATGTTACTGCTTGGATATCCAATCACAGAGTATTATTGCTGTCCTATCTGGAAACATGAAAAATAAAAGATCTGTACACCTAACATGTTATAAAGACTTTGCATCAACGATGAAGACAAAAAATCTTACACAAATAATTTGTATATTGTATTTGCATATGTGTAGTTTTTACTGCATTAGTCTTTAAGTGTTTGTGTATGATAGGTTACGCTACAATATTACGTATTTTGATATTCTGCTTGAAGATTCATGATTATGTTAGGAAAGGTGTTAAGATATTGTGGTGGCAGAGCTTTAAAAGTGAATTAGGTAAGTCCAGTCCAGAGTAGGACAGAGAGCCATAGTCAGTTTTGTGTTTCAGTTGACTGGCTGCAACAGTGTTAGCAGTGGTAGCACTACAGCCTGATGAATTATGAATATACTGAGTGGTGGAGTGTGAAAAAAAATTAAAAGATACTAAATATTACTACTGTGACAAAATAGCAAACGACGTTAAAGTGAGTTCACAGAGAAACTACGAACTCCTTGCAAAGATCATCATGATTCAGGCGACTGTTCTCCATTTTCTCCAGAGTGAACTGTGAAATTTATTCTGGTCTCACTTGGAACTTCTGTTAATTGCAGTTGTGAGGCACATCTTACCTGAAAAGAGCTGTGTATTATTATGTGTTGAAATTTTATCTATGAACTAATAACAAGATTAATTATCAAGGTACGTAGAATGTGTGTACTATATTTTTAAGCTTTGCTCATACTGTAACAAATATTTCCTCTAAGCTGATGGGGAAATGACTGAAGATAATGATGATGATGATTACGATGATGGTGACATTACTGTTAGAATATCCTCATAACTACAAACGAGACATGTAACCTGTAAGAAGACAGTTGAAGACGTCCTTCTGTAGGCTTTTAGGAGCAGGCTTTCCCAAAGATCATATGTGAATGAAAGGATATGAAGAGATTATTGCGATAAATGAATCACTGATTAATTTCTGCCATATTGGGGGCCCGTAATATTTACACTGTGTGTATTATAGACAGATTTTTCTGTTTTGTCCCCTGATAATTTTACACCATTGACTTTTGATCTGTTTTATTAAAATGCCTTATAAGGTGGATATATCGTTGTTGCTGTTGCTCATTCAACTTTATTTATGAAACAGACACTAGAGGAAGAAACACTGATGCATAACAGCTCTACTTTTTTTACTGTTAATCTTGACTCTTTTTCACCTTGATATTAAACAAAACAATTTTCTTAAACTTTTCTGTGTATCTTCTAGCAAAAAATGTCCAACACCGGCTGAGTATTATTAATTAATCTAGCCATTCATATCTGAGGCCAAGATATTTTCCAGTTATGTGAAACTACCTCCTGTCTTCTGAACAAGACTTTTTTAAAAGCCAAATACAGTTGATTAATTTTTCGTTTTCATCTTTCTCTAAACATGAGTTGCCTAATTTCAGACACAACCATTCATTTTGAAATCGCTGCTAATTTCGAAACATATTCTGTATCTCCTGTTCATTCTCTACCTATTTCATAAACATTATCTAAAAAACTATGCTTCCCACTATCTCTTACAGTTCATTCATCCATACTCAGTGGTAATTTAGACAACCCATCCATATCTAGATTTTGAGAACCTTTGATATATCTGAGCTCAAAAACATTTTACTGAAAATGAAAGGCCCATCTGACTAACATTCAGTGTAATAACCTGGTGTTCATTAAAAGAAAAGGTAAAGTTTTATGGTATGTGTATACTATAGTTCTATGACGCCATATAACTCTTGATTCCTCAAACAGTGCTCAATGTCTCCTTTGACATACTATAACTTTACTCACAGTTTGTCACAACTCTGCAAGTGAATGGTGTATTTCTATGGGTTTCCTTTTCTTTTATTGACCCAATTCCAGTGTTACTACTGTGACTTACTGAACAGAACGACAAATTTAAACCCTAGATGATACAAAATTTTGCTGTTGCTCACTTCTGTCTTAATATTTTCAGAAGTAACTTGATATTTTCAAGTACATAAGCGTGTTGCATTTGTCTTTCTTGAATTTACCAAATAGTGGTTGTTCACAAGCTGGTTAGACACAATTACCTATAGCATTCACATGATCCATAACATGATGAAACCTGTTTCTTATCTTTAGGGAAAAGAAAAGTTGATAGTTGTTATTGTATCAAGATTTTATCCCTTTTTTGTCACATAATATCCCAGAAATTTTATTCCTTTTTGAGTAAATCTCTTGTTACTATTTTCACTGTCATGCCTCCCATGATTAATGCCCAAAAACTACTTTCAATAGCTGACCATGTTCTATCAACCTGCTGGCTGAAAAAAAATTGAGTCCAGAGGTCTTATGAGTAATAAAAGCGAAATAGTAAAATCAAAAAGATACACTCTATATTGGTGTAACAAGTGGACATAAATGATGTACTTAGAAACTACTGGATAAATTCCTCTACATTTTACATATATTTGTCTCTCTTTCTAAAAATTTAGGATATATGAATCTAACATGTCATACACTACTCATATTTCTTCCTCATAGCTATGATCCTATTGTTTACAGGACTATAAGACTTTTCAATGCATTCATTTCAGCTGGTTTTCAAATACTTCTCATTTGGATAAGGGTACGTTTATGATTTTATAATAAAAGGTTCGCGAGCTATCAATTTCAATCCACTCAGAAAAATACTAAACCAAGTGTGTTTGGAAAATCTCATTTTATTCAAATAGCAGTGCCTTTGATTCTTCTCTCTTCACACAGTATCCCACCTACTTTCATGTAGATTTATGTATTTTCCTTCTCTCTCTCTCCTTCACATACATTTTCGTTCATTTTCGCTCTTTCTTCCACCATTAACATCTTAAAATCTTTCATTATCAACTGTTGTACAAGTAAATTCTTGTTTGACACTCACACACAACGCCTAACCCGGTACATACTACATCTTATGTCACTATACTTGTTCAACACATCCATTCCTAAGGTTATATTCATATTCCATCCAGGAGTAACAAAAGATTCAAACAGTTTCACTTTGTTGAGTCTTAATTGTCATAAAACTTTGCTTCTTCAACAGTTTAGTTAATATTCCTTTTATTAACTCATCACTTGCTTCCCTTTATTAAGGCATAATTTGAAGAATTTTAAACTTTTGTCAAATATTCCATAATACTCAAATTTAGAGAGAAAAAATACAGTAAAAGGCCTTGCTCAGATAACATCAGGTTACCTGTATATGAGAGGGGTCCTTGAATGCTGCTAAAATGTCTCTCTCTTAGATTTCTATGGCATGTATAGTTGATTTTCCTTTTCTGTAACCAATCAGTATGTACTTAAGATATCATTTAGTTCTTGGTACTCATATATCTGCTGACACATTATGCCTCCAAAGACTTTGGTTAGTACTGGAATTAGTGAAACTGGTCTGAGGTTTGCTGCATCAGATTTGGTACCCTTATTAAAGACTGAAGTCACTTTATATAGTTTGAGAGGGTCAGGGAAAACCCAGCTGTGAGACACAAGTTTATACTATTTGTTGATGGTGCTGCAATGTTATGTGCTATTCCTTTTAGTAGACTGTTTGATGTGTTAAAAATATCTGTTCTATATGAGCTGTTCATTTCTTTGACAATTTTAAGAAGTTCACCTCTATGAAGAATTTCAATGAAGGTCCGGCCTGATTATGATTTAGGTTTGTGCTCTTAAGATAATCTATGTGTGTTACATTGGGTTTACTGATCATCAGCACAGTTTACAAAATATTTGTCGAATGGATCTGCTGATATTGGGACTGTCTTATAAAGTGTCTGATTTCACTTTTATCAGTATTAATTACTGATCAGGCTGTTTTGCACTGTTTTTTACTACTTTCTATGATATTAGTATTGCATCTTTGTTTAGCGAGTTGTAGCTGTTGCTTATGTAGTTTCTTACCAGTTATTTGGAGGTCCTTAATTTCATTAGAATTATTTACTTTGCCAAGGTCCTTTAACGGTAGTAGCTTACTTTTAAATTCTCCAGCTCTTGTGTATAGCAATGTACCCTTTCTCCTTTTATGGTATTTCTTTGGAACAAGGTGAGCTTTTAACATACCTATTAAGTAGTTATGGAATGTTTCATAAACTGTTTGGGCATTGGAAGAGTTGACAAAAGCATTATCTAAGTACACTTATAGGCTTGTCTGTTCTGAATTTACATGATGGAAGTTGTGCTGCCTTAGCGTATTCAGTAACGTATTTACACCATGTGTGTTACATGTTACATCAAAGCTTGAATTAAAGTCTCCCCCAATTACAGTTACATATTGTAACTTTGTTATGTGGCAAAGTACACTCTCTAAATTATCTAAAAAGCTTTTTCCTCTGAGTCAGGGGAATGGCAAATACATACTAAGATGAGTTTCATTACATCACGTATGATTCCAGTAATTTCAAAGTGTTTCTCTACACATGCCCATCTAAGATCTAGTGCACTAAACTCTATTTCATTGGAAACATAGATAACAGTACCACCATTATGGTACCAAGATCTGCAAGAACTGTTTCCATGTCTATAAACTTTTATGGCAGTGACTCAATGACTCAATGTCAACTTCACTTTCAAGACCTGAAGGTTTAAACGTAAGGTGTTACTGTGACTTCTCTGAGAGTTAGCAGGATGGTTTTTCACGTTTTCGTGTTATTTATGGCTTGAAACCATTAAAAAACTGTCACTGACTGACACAACACATACTTTGCCTTTGGCTCCTTCTTAAGCTGTGCTGTACCGATGTTCGAATTGTTGTTGTTTCGGCTACTACTACAGTTGTTATTGTTGCTGCTGCTGTTGCTAATATTGCTTCTGATGGTGATGATGATGTTGTTGCTGCTTTTTCACTTATTTCTGGTGTTTGCTCTTCCACAAATATCATGCTTTTCCGAGAGCTGCTTGAATTCGAGGTGTTTACTTGTATTGACAAAATCTCACATTTGTCTTGTAAGGGTGTAACTCTGCTGACAGCAGATATCACATTTGAGTTTCCAGGTAAAACACACAGACACACACACACACACAAACTTATTGTTCACGAGAGGTATGACTTCTGTATCGCCACACTACACATCTGAGGTTTTCTTTACTACATTTAAAGTTTTTGTTACTTCAACATTTTTCCATGTTTATTTAGATGAAAGCAAGTGTTGTGTGAAATCTTTTACCCAAATTGTTAATGTTCACGAATGTTACATATTCAAACCACCTGGAAATATTTTGCATCTCTGTATTTTCATTTCATTTTCTTTATTTACAGGACCATTCTCTCAAGACATAACAATGTGGCACCAAAAACACAGTAATGTTTATTTTGCTCATATCATACAATTTTCTTTTTAACAAGATTAAGCAATCCAGTTTTTCATTCCTTGCGACTTCGTTTGATCCCGCCAGGAATAGGGAAAAATTCCCTTCTGCTCAATATGGAAATTTTTTCCTGAATCATTGACATAGTGGCACTGAATTTCGCTCCTGGTTTTAATATGCAACTAAAATTCTGACTGGTTGTCCGCCGAAATTCAGTGGCTGTACTTCTCCCTTGGTTGTCTGCATACAGGTCAGTTTCACATGTACTTGCTGCTCAGAGCTTATCGATTTTCCGCCTACCTTTGCTGTACACGATGTATTGTTTGGCACAATATATTTTTCTGTTTTGATAACATAAGTCTATTATGTCTCAGACGAACAGCAAATTTTTTGACAGCACTTCAATTTTTTGAGAGCACTTTCACTTATGATCTTTTACTTAACTGCAGATGAAGTATTCCATGTTCTACCTCATTCACAAAGTCATTTTGTTTTCCATATGGTACACTCGAACTGTTAACAGCACTATCACAATGCATAGAAGACAGATTTTGAAAATGATTTTCATGTACTACATTTATGTTCTCTTCACAGTTTCCTATACCCTGTATTATCTGTTTGCATCTTTTGAATGTGACTTCCATCCAAATCTCCAACAAAGTACTTCCACGCTGCCATTTTGTCATATTCAATACACTTTTTTCTTCTTTGAGTTTCTTTACATCTGCCTTCAATCAACTGATAATAAATTGTAAACTAGACACACATTCTTTGAGATGTGTTATTTAGTCCTTACAACTGTCACAGTTTTTCTTTTTAACAGCATAATTGACATTATTTCGTGGAGCAACACATAGAATTTTTACACTAACCGCCATCTTGCATTTCATGGGCGCTTTTAGCAGTTTTCACTGTTTGGGTAATGACTGTCACACCTCCAACTAATGAGCAGATGTCTGAAAGACCCGGCAGTGGAGGAGTTGTAACAGGAATACTTTCATTCAGTATCTTAGTTCTTGATAAAAATGTTGCCATTTTAATCAGTCTTCCTCTTCTTCAGAAAAAAAATCAGCAGATTCCTCTAACTGGAGAGGTATCAAGAATGGTGTCCCACAGGCTTCAGTCTTGGGTCCCCTATTGTTCTTAATATACATTAATGACGTTCCACTATGTATTAATGATGCTAATCTAGTTCTTTTTGGTGGTGACACAAGTATAGTAATTACATACAACAAACAAGAATCAGCTGAGGTAATTGTAAATAATGTCTTTCAGAAAATTATTAAGCGGTTCTCTGCAAATGGGCTCTCACTAAATTTTGAAAAACACAGTATCTACAGTTCTGTACCGAAAATGGCATAACTCTATTGATAAATATGGACTTTGAACAGAAGTCTGTTGCTAATGCAGAATGTTCAAAATTTCTGGATGTGTGCACTGATGCGAAATTGAATTGGAAGAAATTCATTGATTATATGCTGAAGTTGTTAGGTCAGCTACTTATGCTACTAGGGTTATCGCAAGTTTTGGTGATAAACATACCAGTAAATTAGCATACTGTGTCTATTTTCATTCACTACTTTCATATGGGATCAATTTTGGGGTAATTAATCATTAAGGGAAAACGTATTCATGGCACAGAAGCATGTAATCAGAATGATAGAAGGAGTACAACCGAGACCAACTTGCAGTAATTAATTTAAAGAACTCAGGATATTCACAATACCATCACAATACATATATTCACTCATGAAATTTTTTTATTAATAACCCTTCCAATTCAAAAATAGTAGCAGAGTGCCGAGTTACAGCACGTGAAGAAAGGATGACCTTCACTATTCTGTGTTAAATCTGACCTTTGGCACAGAAAGCGGTGACTTATGTTACCACGAAAATCTTTGTTCATTTGCCCAATAGCATTAAGAGTCTGATAGTTAGCCAACTGACATTTAAAAGCAAATTTAAAGAATTTCTGAATGACAACTCTTTCTATTCAATAGTAAATTTTAGATTTGATCTAGTAACTGTATAAAAAAATAAAAAAAAATAATTGTACTGTGTAAAGAAAACTTATGTTAAACTGACACATCTCACATCATTACGCAATGTCGTATTAATGAGCTATGAAACAAGTGTTAATGTAAAGTTAACCATTTCTGCTTCAGGACACTTTTAGCCACTGGTGACTGAATTCAGTCTTTAAGTACCATAGGCTTTTCTTTTTCCTCTTTAGAGTACGATGGTCTTCATATTTTGTTGGAAACATATTCTCCAGATGCTGCAATGCATTGTCCTATACCAGTGTCTGTTCCTGTACAAATTGCCTCATCTTTATCAGCTAAAATTCGATTGGCAGTGTGACATCCTGAAAGATCTATATTTGTTGTGTATTAGATGTTGTAGTTACATGTAGGCCTCATCCAAAAGGTTAAACCAATTATCACCATGTGATAAATCTTATTGCATCTTTGTTTCTGGCCCACACTAGTTACGTGTAGGGTTGTACAATTCAACCAGTAGTTTATCGAGAATACTACCACCATCTCCGATGTATCTCCTATTGCTCATACTATGGTACTACACAGTCTGAGGTTTGCACATCTAATTATGTAACAAATTAAGGGCATCCACCCTGTTGGTGGCGATGAAGAGAAACCAACCCATTTAACTAAAGCCCTGTTGTATATTATGATGCGCTCTGTGAGAAACCCATCCAGTTCTGAGCTCTTCTGCAATTCTTCTATATAAAACTTCTAATAATTTCTCTGTTATCATCATCCTTTAATATGTAAATTCTAGGGATTGTTCTCTGCACTTTGCAAACTGCAACTTTGTTGACCAGTTCTGTCGGTAAGATTCCTCAGATGCAGTCTTATGCATTAAAATATGGGCTACATCACCTACATTAAATTTCTGTTTCCGTGGCCCCACTATTTTAACCAGATTATAGACAGTATCTAAGGCGAGTTAGAATGGAAATTTTTTTTCGCATTTTCGAATTTTTATCTCATTATAAAAATTGTAATTTTCAAAATAAAATTATATATATGTATATATACACTCTTATAAATTCATATAGAAAGTATTTTATTTTTTCATATATAATCTACACCAGTTGAAAATGTTAAAATTTTTACGTATGTTACTTCAAGATCTAATAAAATCAGTCATATTTTATATAGAAGACTGTGGAAAGCTGTACTATAACGGTCTTGTCCAGAAGAGGATGGGCACCAGGTTGAGGAAGTTTAAACAAAATTTGAGAGACAAGATACTTTCTGATGGTAAAACCATAAGAGGCAGGCTGATAGACAAAATGATTGATGAACTACAGCAGTATTATGGGATGGCCATTAGAAATAATACTGAGGATTTGTTAAAAATTAAGCAGGCATCATGGGCTACCTTCTTCCACAGACTGTCAACGGATGAAAAACTATGGCACCACCTTTGCCCTCCTGGAGCAGATTCATGGTGAAATTACCACACTGCTCAGTACCCAAACAGTTCATACATTCCATCCCAGCAGCAGTCATGGATATCATAAAACCTATTTACAGATCCCTGACAAAGCCTGAATTACTGAAAAATGTCGGCATGGTCAGACTCTAAATCCCAATGAGTCATTAAATAATGTTATATGGACAAGCTTACGAAAAAAATGTTTTTTTGGAATGAAGACACTAAGGTGGGGAGGGAGGGTCAGTGATGCTGTTATTGCTTTTAACGATGGCAACATTGGTAGGGTGAAAGTGCTACAGCAGATAAGAATTAATCCCAGAGAAAACTGCATCAGAGAACTTGAATGGATGAAGGTTCACATTGATAAAGCAGAGTATGCAGCACAGTTGGCCACTAAGGAGTCCAGAAAGCAGTAAAAACGTGGAAAAAGATCAAGAGAAGATATACAGTATGGTGCAGGGTACTTCTGAGTGACTAAAAATAAAAAATTAAGCATATATTAAGTGAGTCTCATCTTTTGAAACTTCAGAAGCCGTTCCTGAAAATTTACATTTTCTGTCGCATTTTTCCCTAAATCTCAGAAACCACTTCGAGAGTAGAATTCAAATTTTCACGGAGTTATAACAATCATATCCTGAGTCTACTGAACTAAAAGAAGGACATAATGCTATGTATAATTAAAATTATTTGGGATAATGTGCACAAAAAGTACACAAAATTTTAATCATGAAATAAAAAATTGTATTTCCGAAAGCAGTGGCTGAAATGCAATTTTTGTAGTTCAGTAGACTCAGAACATACAGTTTAATGTTCTGTAAAAGTTTCATGTCAATGGCTACAGTGCTTCCTGAAATACAGGGAAGCCCAGTCACTAAATTTAACATTGTCAGGATCGGGCGTTCCAGCTCCCCTTAAAAGCCCATTGTCTCTAACATCACTTGGCTTCATTTGTATTGTATCATGTATAGTTCAGTTATATCTAGCCATGTATATGATCCTCATAGGTTAAAACGCATTCACATTTGGTTTTTTGTCTTTCTGTTCATAAAACTGCTTTCATGTGGGAGGACATTGAATAGCGACGTATTTCACAGCGCTTCATCGCTGTCTTTAAATGTCTATTATAGTACTCACCCTTATGGTCGACTTGAAAGTTGTATGGCCAATGATTGATCCACAAATGTATCAATTGTCGAAACGCTTGTGCAACAATCTTCCCCATTTTAGTTTTCATGTGTAATGCCCAGGCGAATTGGGGACCTCAATCGCCCGTGAACATTGCTTCATATCTACAATATGAGCCTGTTGTATATCACCCAGACTATGTACTTTGACATATCTATGAGGGAATGTTTTGTACTATGGTTTGTGCGATTTGCAAGCTACTGTCTCCATAATTATTCGATTATATGTCTTTTCCGAAGCTCTGAAGATATGATTTGATTTGTATGAGCTGTATTCCCAGCAATTTGCAGTTGTAGCCATTGTGTTATCTCATTGGGGTCATCATAATACACAGAGAGATTGAATATATAGAGAGATCTAATGAATATTCCTTCATGTGGAATGTCAAATCCTTCACCATTGATAAATCTAGCATCTAATATCACTTTACATTGCAGCACTTTAAAAAATACTGAAACAGTCACTCACAAGACAAGATTTTAACACCTTAAATATCGCTTGGACCAGATGTCACAAAGAAAAACAAACCATTGGAAAGAGTAACATGAGGCATTTCACAAACTTAACAATCCTCCATCAAAAAATGCAATTAATAAAAAATAAAATACAACTATTAGAAGTTGAGCTCGAATCTTTGAACTGCACAGTAGTTTGTATTACTGGTGTAGGGAGACAGAAATCCAACATGCAGTATTATCATTGTATGAAAAGGCAAACTCTTCTTGCAAAACTGCTTCAAGAGGTGGTGGATCATGCATTTATATCATAAAAGGAACACTGTTCAAAACAAGACATGACCTCACTACAGTAAGTGAAGACAAACACTTTGAAATATCAGTTATTGAATTAACAGGGCTTGATATCAGCAAGAAATTAATCATTTTGTGTGCATACAGATTTCCCAGTGGTAGTGTGGACTCTTATTTCAACAAGTTAACAGAAGTTCTAGATAAAGTCTCAAGTACAAAAGTCAACATAAGTCTCTGTGAGGACATTACAGTCAACTGTAACATCATAAATGAATCCAACAGCACCATCATAAACATTCTTCAAAGTTTTTGCATGTTCCTATTGGTCATTAATGCAACAAGGGTTATCACAACAACTTCATCAGTAACTGACAATGTGGCCACAAATATGGACAGGGAAAAATGTGATGTAGCTGTAAAAGATCTCGGACTATCATACCATCTCTGTCAAATAATAACAGTAAAGCCAGGCATCGAATCATTCCCTAAACTACAAGCCTACAAACGACATTTATTGGAAATCAGAATAA
The DNA here is from genome assembly GCF_021461385.2 of Schistocerca piceifrons. Classification (NCBI taxonomy): domain Eukaryota; kingdom Metazoa; phylum Arthropoda; class Insecta; order Orthoptera; family Acrididae; genus Schistocerca; species Schistocerca piceifrons. The sequence goes on from NC_060143.1 coordinate 437,539,039, forward strand.
AAGATTTTTCAAAAGAACTAGAAAAACAAAACTGGGATGAAGTGTGTAAGGAAACCAATGTGAATATGAAATTCTATAAATTGTCCACATTGTTTAAATTGAACTCTGAAAAGGCATTTCCAAAAGAATGCATGTCTGTATCAACATCTCACAAAAACAGATGGAAAACAACAGGTACAAGGGCAGTTCAGTAAGTAATGCATCACATTTTTTTTCTGAAACAGGGGTTGTTTTATTCAGCATTGAAATACACCAGGTTATTCCCCAATCTTTTAGCTACACAACACTATTTTTCAACGTAAACTCCATTCAATGCTACGGCCTTACGCCACCTTGAAATGAGGGCCTGTATGTCTGCACGGTACCATTCCACTGGTCGATGTCGGAGCCAACGTCGTACTGCATCAATAACTTCTTCATCATCCGCGTAGTGCCTGCCACGGATTGCGTCCTTCATTGGGCCAAACATATGGAAATCCGACGGTGCGAAATCGGGGCTGTAGGGTGCATGAGGAAGAACAGTCCACTGAAGTTTTGTGAGCTCCTCTCGTGTGCGAAGACTTGTGTGAGGTCTTGCGTTGTCATGACAAAGGAGAAGTTCGTTCAGATTTTTGTGCCTACGAGCATGCTGAAGTCGTTTCTTCAATTTCTGAAGAGTAGCACAATACACTTCAGAGTTGATCGTTTGATCATGGGGAAGGACATCGAACAGAATAACCCCTTCAGCGTCCCAGAAGACTGTAACCATGACTTTACTGGCTGAGGGTATGGCTTTAAACTTTTTCTTGGTAGGGGAGTGGGTATGGCGCCACTCCATTGATTGCCGTTTTGTTTCAGGTTGGAAGTGATGAACCCATGTTTCATCGCCTGTAACAATCTTTGACAAGAAATTGTCACCCTCAGCCACATGACGAGCAAGCAATTCCGCACAGATGGTTCTCCTTTGCTCTTTATGGTGTTCGGTTAGACAACGAGGGACCCAGCGGGAACAAACCTTTGAATATCCCAACTGGTGGACAATTGTGACAGCACTACCAACAGAGATGTCAAGTTGAGCACTGAGTTGTTTGATGGTGATCCGTCGATCATCTCGAACGAGTGTGTTCGCACGCTCCGCCATTGCAGGAGTCACAGCTGTGCACGGCCGGCCTGCACGCTGGAGATCAGACAGTCTTGCTTGACCTTGCGACAATGATGACACACGCTTTGCCCAACGACTCACCGTGCTTTTGTCCACTGCCAGATCACCTTAGACATTCTGCAAGCGCCTATGAATATCTGAGATGCCCTGGTTTTCCGCCAAAAGAAACTCGATCACTGCCCGTTGTTTGCAACGCACATCCGTTACAGACGCCATTTTAACAGCTCCGTACAGCGCTGCCACCTGTCGGAAGTCAATGAAACTATACGAGACGAAGCGGGAATGTTTGAAAATATTCCACAAGAATTTTCCGGTTTTTTCAACCAAAATTGGCTGAGAAAAAAAATGTGTTGCATTACTTATTGAACTGCCCTCGTATTAAGAAGTCCTCCCAAACACTTAAACACGCCAGTTCCATAAAAAAGATTCACAATGATACAGAATTCTTAAATTTGTATCATAGATACAAAAAGATCTATAGGAAGGTTCTGATTGCTGCAAAAAGTCATTTAATTACAAAATAATGTATAATGCAGAGAATAAAAGCAAAGCAGTCTGGGATGTTATAAAAATAGGAAACAGGGAGAGGTAAACAAATGCAGAATAACATACTGTTAAGGGAGGGGGATAAAGAAGTAAATGATCCACAGTACTTAGCAAACTATGTAAACGAGCATTTTTCAAGTATTGCAAAGAAGTTACAGCAAAAATTACCCCAAACAAATATAACACCTGTAAATAATGTCGCACTAAATACAATGATGTTACTTCCAACCACAGAGAATAAAGTCAGTAAAACAATTCAAAAACTAAAACATAAAAAAGTTGTAGGCTTGGATGAAGTACCAATGTGTGTACTGAAACAATGCATAGGGATTATACAAGCCCCCTTAACAAATATAATAAATGAATCCTTCACATCAGGAACATTACCAGGGCAGTTAAAACAGGCAAGAGTTATACCTTAGTTTAAGGAAGGGATTCAGAAGACATAGAAAATTACTGGCCCATTTCCCTGCTGTCAGCATTCTCAAAAATAATAGAAGCAATTATGAAATACAGGTTAATTAATTACCTGAATAAATACAATCTTTGAATTGAATCACAGTATGGTTTCAGAAGCGGCAAAAATACGCAATCAGATACAGGAGAATTCACAAAAGTTGTAATTGATGCTCTTGCTAAAGATGAGCGTGTCACAGATATATTTTTGGATCTTTCTAAGGCGTTTGATACATTCGACCACAAGATTCTATTAAATAAATTAGAAGCATTAGGAATAAGAGGGGTAGATAATGGCTGGTTTCGATCATATCTTACATATAGGGTACAAAGAGTAGAGATAACACATACTATAAATAGATCGAAACATTTAGTAAAACACTTGTCAGAACCAAAATACATTAATATAGGGGATCTGCAAGGTAGCATATTAGGGCCAATACTGTTCCTGATATACATCAATGAGTTTCCCAGTAGTGTTACTCATGGTGAAAAAATCCTCTTCACTGATGACAGCAATATTATAGTCAATGAGAAAACAAGAGAACTCCTTGCCAAGAAAGCAAATGAAACTCTCAAGGAAGTTTATGATTGGCCAATAAGTAATAAGGTGACATTGAACAAAAAGAAAACTAATGCCATGAATTTCAGTTTGAAGAGGAAAAATGACAATGTTAAATAAAATGTAGATGGCACCTCTATAGACTGTGTAACAAATGCAAAATTTCTAGGAATGAATATTGATTCTCAGTTGAAGTGGTGTGAACATACAAAGCTACTTGCAAACAGAATGTCATCAGCATGTTATGCCCTTAGAATCCTATCATCAGGTTGTAACATGGAGTGTCTTTTAGTTACATATTATTCATATGTACACTCATTTCTTAGCTATGGCATTCTTTTTTGGGGAGGAAATGCACAAAATATGAACACAATTTTCAAACTCCAGAAAAGAGCCATAAAAGTACTAATCAAGCTCATAGTAAAGATCTGTTCAGAACTCTGGGAATTTTAACTGCTCCATGTGAATGCATTTTCTTGTCAGTTGTACACATAAAATATAACATTGGTAATTAGTGCACAAACAGCTCTCTCCATGACCATACAACAAGAGATAGACTCAACTTACATTTACCAAAAAAAAAAAAATAACCTAAAACTCGAAACAGCATATTCTACCAAGGAATGAAACTGTACAGTAAATTACCAAAAGAGATTAAAGCCATTGGAAAAATACACTTATTTAAAAAGGCAGTTATCTAAAACCTTTTATACATTGAAGAATTACGTAGCTAAAACAGAATAGGGGTTTGATAAAAAAAGTTACACAAATAAATAATAATGATTATAAAATATCCAATATTCCACATAAATGTTATTCTCCTACTTTTTTTCCCTTTCTAGAAATATCTACTTCCAAGCTATGCATGGCACAATACTAACACCTCTTTCTCTTTCAGAGCTCAACATCTCACTCTTTATGGAGGGATGCTTGCTGACTCAGTCTTTCAGGATAGCAAACGGAAAGTTGCGGTACAGAAAATGGCCCAGAAATCACCAGTGTGTGTGTGTGTGTGTGTGTGTGTGTGTGTGTGTGTGTGTGTGTGTGTGTGTGTGTGTGTGTATGTGTATGTGTGTGTGTGTGTAGTGAGTGGAGTGTTCTGAAACAATGTGTGTATAGTGTGCGCAGTGACTGATAGTGAGATATGAGTGAACAATGTTGCATTACATTATTTAATAAGTTATTTGTAAAAGAAGTATTATTACCAGGAGTAAATCTAATGATTGTCTCTAACTAGAAGTCTGTAAGTATATGTGTATATGCATTAGCTTATTTTAAATTGATCTAAATTTGTAAATGCTTTGACATGTCCTATATCTTTGTACTACTGCTACTACTACTACAATGATTTATTCTGGTTTGGCTTTTTGGCCTTCATTGGCTGTCTTATGTACATCAGTCAAATTTAATATTTCACCATACATTTCTACATCTTTCTATAATTAATTTCCGGTTTTTGAGGTTTTTAGGACCATTATATTCAGTAAACTTGAAATTCTCTGCCATGAATGTGTACCATGTGCTCGTTAAACGTATAGGTTCTATATTTTATTTATCTTAGCATTGCTGTGACAATCAGCAAAATTGGAAATGTCATCTTTTTTTTCCCTTCAAAGATTCAGTAACTGGCTGAGTGATCTGATCTCATTCCAAATCCCATAACCTTAACAATCATAATTTCTGTCAAACAGTCTCAATGACTTTACATTTTGTCCACTTGCTGTTGAGTACTAAATTGACTTTGAGATAGTACATAATTTATATACTCATGGACTTATCTGCTGATTTATTTTTGCCATAAGTCTAAAACCCATTCAGTTTCATCAACCTTTGCACATAATATAATGATTAACATCTGAAGGGTTCTGAGATATTTTCATGTCTTCTAACGTTTTTTAAATTATCTTCCAGATGTCCTCAAATCTTGAGGTTATCTGCTGACCGTTCCTCTGGAATTTTGCATTAATCTTCTGTTTAGCCATCATAAACATAATGTCAATCATTCTAGTCAAACTTTTGCTGATGTTTTCAGTTTACCCACATCTTGTATTACTATACATATTAAGTTCAGAGAAACTCCGGGAAGTTTCTTGCATATCATCCATCACTCAGTTTTCTTGTTTTGTCAATAACCAGAAAATCGTACAATGTGTGATTCTAGCAATCTGCACATATATTTACAAATTCACCGAATGTCATATCAGTTCCTACACATGCTTGATAAATGTACGATACTTTAAATTCATATTGCCTATTTGAAAGGGGTAATAAGGTTTTCATTATCCCTCACCATCTGTTTCCGGATCCCAGAATACGTCTGACTCAAATAAAAAACATCAGCTCCATACAACGACTGAAACAAAAATATTTTCGTATTTGATGCTGGTTTTCCACTGGAACATGGTCAAATATAAGCACAGTGTTCAGCTTTACCCTCTGTGGTGATGATATATCGATGTTTTCACTGGATGTCACATACTTTACACCATCGATTCCATACAACATCTCCTGTAATATTCGGGATTTGGGCTGAAATACTGTTTTTGAAAATACGTACACAAGCTCAAATAAATTACAGCTGAATGTGTTAGCAGTGATATGATAACACTCATCTTCCTGCAGTCAGATGGACCTACAGTTATCGCTTATATATGATCAAGAATGATGTCCCATTCATCTCCTTTTCCTTCTTCCGATCTTCGCTAGTATTGCAGGACCAGTCGGCTACAACGAAGTTCTTGTGATGAGGCTGTTTTGCACACTCGCCCATGGTGATGACCATATGATATTATGAGCATGCCAGGGGTTTTTATAGAGAAACAAACAGCATGTGACTTAAACTTTTTTATTTATAATCTCTTAAAAGCCTATATGACATACATACCAACTCAAACAAGAATGTAGTTCTAGGTTACATCTGGCATGGAGGGTTTATATTTGCAATAGTGATCCACTGGAGGAGTTCTAAATTAAGGCTATGATTTCTTCAAATGGATGCTAAGCATTGCACGCTAAGTACACCAATTCAGTCCACATTATCTCATAGAATATGTGCATATACAGTTGACAGCTTATTCATTCACCTAGACTAGTGGCAATGAACTTAATCTATACTGTCCACTAGTTTGTGATATGGCTATCATGGTGGATGGTAGGCTGTAGGAGTTTTAAAAATATTTTCATTACCTTTTTGTGAAATGTCAACATAAGATATTTAGTAAGTCATTATTATTGTATGCTTTAACTTTCTATAAGTCTTCTTCCCTACTTTATAAATCACTATCACAGTGCAGCTGATGAGCAGGTAGAGAATTTTACGACTAAGAGAGATACAGCAGTAGACAACAGGTAAAAATAGTTGACTACCCCTTCACTAGAGGATGCTGGATCAAGTAACTGGAGTGCATTAAGTTTTTAAATGTTCTTCGAGATGAGTGCGTTCTAAATAACAGAAAATTTTAGATGATTATGGCATGTCCCCTGCAGAGACCATATAATCATTTAATATGACTGATGGATCTTGACCAATTCCATTGAACATGCCTGCAGTTACCACTAAAACATCACATAGAGGACCCACTTATTCAGTGATAATAAGACTTTCATATGACTACACCGAAGATTTTCGAAAGCCAGCACTGGGTAGGACTCACAGTCAGACATCATTCTCATGCTCATGCATTTAATAGCGCACTTTTTTAAATTATATGTTCTATCAAACAACATTACTTTGAAATGTATTTGGTGCATTTTTAATCCTATCAACAATCATATGTATTCATAGTGCAGGAAATTTGCACTAAAGCTGTTTTCTCTCTATCCCCTGGTTTCATTGAATTCTGATGACATCCACTTTCCATGTCTACAGTGGAAAAATACATTGATTTGCCTAGGTGGTCTAAGATTTCACTTATGTTGGATATCAGGAAAGCATATCTGACCAAAATTTCGTTTAACTTACTTTCTACAATATGCTACCAACATATGCTTAAGTAGTCCACCAGCTTCTTTTTTCTTTGGCACTAACATAAGTGGTACATTTCATGGTCTATTCATCGTTACAATTATATCTTCATTTAGTATTTTTTCTACTTGTTCCTATAACACTTTCTTTTGTGCCTCTGGTACTCTGAAAAGATGTACATTTATAGCCTTTCCCATATGCTCTGGTAGTACAGGGAGAGATTAATTCACTGTTTTGGTAGGGGATAACTTACCACCTTTCAAATAAAATATGTCACAATACTCGCTACATAGTTTATCTAATTCATATTTCTCTTCTCAGTTCAAGTGCTCTGTGCATATTGTCACTCTTACTTGAGTCATGCAGTTCTGAAATATATCTACTTTGCCTGTTCTTTCCTGTATCCCCATAGTTGGCGTTTTCTTTGCCATCTTTTCTGTCCTTAGTCTCAGTGAGCTTAGGTCACATTCAGTTTTTCTACAGTTGTAATATATTTTCCTTATCTTAGGTGTACGATCGAGTCTGGTATATATACACTTTCCATTACTTCCTTTTCAGGAATAATTACTGTCTTTCCATCCATAAGTTTCTCCTCCTTCTAAAAGTGCTCTCAAAATTTTCTCCTCTGTAGTGCCGACTAGCATGTCACCCTTTGATCCCATCTGCCTAGTAACAGTCCCTTTTGTGATCTGTATTGATTCGGCTTACAGCTTTCTTGGAAACTTGTTGCTTTACTTCGTCTATTTGGGTCACTGTGTTGGGCACTGTATACAGCGGTATATTCCGACCCCTCATTTCAAAAACTTTGCCATCATAACTGATTATAGCGCTTTGAATTTTCAGAAAGTCTCCTATTATACAATCATAAGGGATTTAGATCTTTTCCCTAAGCTGTGGAAATTCTGTTCTACTTGTGACTTCTCTGCCATGAGCAATTGCAGGTCTGTGGTCCCCAATGCATCTCTGAGTAATTGCATTGTGCCATAATTTTCTCTTTTTTTGCTTTGAAGGCCATTACTCTAATTCTTGGCCACTTTATTGCGGTAACAAGTGGCTGCGTCATATTCCACATTATTTGTTACTTTTCCACCCTCCAAATTTCCTATTACTATTCACTCTACAATGAGGCCAAATATTACCTTACTTACTGCACAGTAGCATTTATGTGACTGACAGTCTTTTATTTGATGCCCAAGTCTGTGGCATTGTTCGCAGATAATTATCTTTCTACTCTGCACAACAGTATGCATTAGTTTATGACTATGATACTAGGCATTCTGAAACTTTCTGGCCTCTTGTGCCCTAGTGGGTATCGTTACCTGTCGTATTTTCGCTTCATTTCTTTGGTTTGCAGCAATATACAGCAAATGGCCTTTTTGGCCACAGTTATAATATCTAGCCCATTTATTATTTTTTCTTTCACTGATTCTATGAGTGGCCCTTGGGAAATGATCCTTTTCTTTCAGTGGCAGCAGTGCACTCTTTCCTTGTAATGCAACTTCCACCCCATTTCTTACACCTATCTTTCCACCACGACTTTGCACAATTGTTTGAAACTGATCACTCACTGAATCCTGGACATCTTAATCCGTAGCTTTCCATGTCATTATTTGATTACAGACTATCTGAGGTGTATTCTGAGTGACTTATATATTTAAATAGACACACAAATTGGGTTCATCAGTTTCAGTGCCACAGTTCGGATTTTGTGTAAAAGGTTACATTAAAACCACATAAAAATACATATTCAAATAAATTTTAAAGTTTATTTTCACAAAAAATTTATTTATACGGAAAACTGGACACAATGAACATAATATTACATGATAATGTTAACGATACCAAAACTCAAATACCCAGCCTGCACTCCAAATTTTAGTTTTTGCTATATTTTTATCTTTTAATACACACTTCACAATAAAAGCATAAAAGCTCCCACAAAACCTTTAAAAATGGAAACTACACTTGTACTTTAACCATTTAGTTTCCTTCTTGCAGGTTTTCTTTGCACTCACTGGAAATTTTTGAGGAGATTTCATGTCAGATTCGCTTCTTGCAACAGTGGCAAATAAGGGATGCCTTTCTCTTTTTTTGGGGGGGGGGGTTATAGGTGGAGCAGGTTTTCCGTTTTTCCAATCGTTCTACAACGACTTCTACTCTTGTTTCTGCTACACCCAAAACACAGTGAACTATGCGCGAAGTTCAAGGGATGCGTGATACTTGTTATCTCACTTTTTACCTGTGGTGACACTAACGTGTTTATAAGCTTCTTCAAAAATTAAAGCGCATCACTTGAGTATTGTCTCTCTAGGACAAACACATTCACCCCACTTCTGTCCAACATGCGCAAAAGTTATGCCACTGGCCATCGTTGGAACAGGCTGCAGCATGCAGCGAAATTTGTTCCGTCCTAATGTATTTCTAACAGAACCTCTTGCTAATAATTTAGTCTCCACACTTCTGCCTTCATCACTTTGGTCACTTGTTTCATTCAAGGAATTCACAGGTGGCAAAATTAATTTGTTGTCACTTTCGCACTGTTCCTATACTGTTTTATGTTCACTCTCAATTTCGATGTCACTGTCTGATCCAACAGCACTTGCTAAACTATCCTCAAACCATTTTAAAACAGTATACTCAAAGTCAGTGTCTGTTACACATAACAGTAGACGAAGGCCCGGCTACTGCATCCATAATACGTAATACGCATAATACAAAGCCCCAGGTACTGTCTCAGAGACCGTTAGCACACAAGAAGCACTAATAATACAGGCCCACGTCACTTTCAACTGTACTGACAAAGAAAACCACGACAGCTGCGCGAAAAAACAACTAGACAGCGCTGTAATCTCCTACCCCACCCCAATGCATTAGCAACAGAATAACAATACACGCAAGCGGTCTGTGCGGCTTCACCTGAGAAGTCAACGGTTAATGCATGTCGCAAATCTAAAGCACCTTTTAATTGTGCTGTGTCTGTCATCCTTGTTATGGCCTCTGTGAACGATTTGGGCAGCTCATCGATTCTGTTTCTCCATGACTCGATTCTTTCGTCTGGATATTGTCTCACTGGAAAGATATTGTAGCGCTGCCACTATTTTCCGGTGCTGCTGTGTAAAATAATGACGCTGACTGGGTTGTTGCGAAGAGGCCATAGGAGGGGGCGAGAGACGAGTCGACCAAAACATCGTTATGTCAGTTGCAACACTGCACCATCTGATTTGCACATTGTGGGCCAGGCAAGGGATCACCTCTGCTATAACGGCGACCGAGTAGAAACGTGGAACGACTATGGCTTCGGCAAGTCGGTTACTACACCCATAGCTGTGAACTTGTTACGGCTCACATGGTTTGTGGTCGTGCTTCAGCAAAACAAGTACAAAACAAGAAGCAGAAGCAACGAAAAAAACATGCCAAATTTAAAAGAACGCAAAATCCCCAAGATTGGCAAAGTTTTGCAGAAGTTCGAAATACAGCGCGTACTTCAATGTGAGATGATTTTAATAATTTCCACAACGAAATTCTGTCTCAGAATTTGGCAGAAAACCTAAAGAGATTCTTGTCATAGATAAAGCACACCAGTGGCAAGACGCAATCAATACCTTCACTGCTCGATAACAACGGTGAAGTCACTGAAGACAGTGCCACCAAAGCACAGTTATTAAACACGGTTTTCCGAAACTCCTTCACCAAAGAAGACGAAGTAAATATTCCGAAATTCGAATTAAGAACAACCTCCAAGATGAGAAACATACAAGTAGATATTCTCGTTGTAGCAAATCAGCTTGAATCACTTAATAAAGGCAGGGCCTGCGGTCCAGATTGTATACCTGTCATGTTCCTTTCAGAGTATGCCGATACAATAGCCCCATATTTAGCAATTATACAGAACCGCTCGCTCACAGAAAGATCCGTACCTAAAGACTGGAAAATTGCTCAAGTCATATCAATACCCAAAAAGGGAAATAGGAGTAATCCAATGAATTACACGCCCATATCACTAAAGTCGATTTGCAGTAGAGTTTTGGAATATAAACTGTGTTCGAACATCATGCATTACCCCGAAGTAAACGATTTATTGACACATTGTCAGCAAGGATTCAGAAAATGTCGCTCTTGTGAAACACGACTAGCTCTTTATACTCATGAAGTAATAAGTGCTATCGACAGGGGATGTCAAATTGATTCCATGTTTTTACATTTCGAGAAAGCTTTCGACACCGTTCCTCACAAGCGTCTCCTAACCAAACTTCGTGTCTATGGAATATCGCCTCAGTTGTGCGACTGGATTCGTGATTTCCGGTCAGTAAGGTCACAGTTCGTAGTAATAGACGGGAAGTCATCGAGTAAAACAGAAGTAATATCCGGCATTCCCCAAGGAAGTGTTAAAGGTCATCTATCGTTCCCGAACTACGAAGGATATTTGGAAAGTAAGCTCCGATCGGTCAAGAAATGGAAACCACTGTGAAAATCTAATAAAGCTTTGCACATATGTGTTCGACAGTGCCTCTAGTATGCCTGTCGGTTACATCATTTCGCTCTTTTCAGTTCTAAGCGCGTGGCGAGCGTATAAATATTCGTAGAAAATAGTGACTCCCGCCAAGTATGAGGTCCTGGCGGTTCGCCTGATGTTATGCAGCCCACATTACAGGTTCCTACTTTGTGACAATTCTCGGTCACAATCAACAAGGGCAACGAAAATGCTCCTGCAGCGTTTTCGATGGGAAGTATTTGATCACCCGCGCTACAGCCCGTAATTGGCTCCCTCCGTGTTACATCTCTGCTCATATTAACTACTGGCTATGAAGACAACATTTTCGCACAGATAATGAGCTATAGATGAGCGTAGAGAATTGGCGGGAAGAACAGCCGGCTGCCTTCTATGACGAGGGTATTGGAAAGTTGGTACAACGCTAAGACAAATGTCTAAGTCGGAGTAGCGACTATGTAGAGCAGTGACTGGAAGCTGTAGCTAACTGTTGCAGATAAAATATTTCTGATTTTCAAAGTGGTTTCCACTTCGCGATCAATCGGAACTTACTTTCCGAATACCCCTAGTATATTAACGACATAGAAGACAATCTGATAGCCCTCTTAGACACTTTGCAGAAGATGCTGTCATTTACCGTCTTGTACAGTCATCAGATGACCAAAGCTAATTGCAATATGATTTAGATAAGGTATCTGTATGGTACGAAAAGTGGCAATTGACTCTGTATAGCCGGCCGTAGTAGCCGAGCAGTTCTAGGTGCTTCAGTCCGGAACCGCGATGCTGCTACGGTCGCAGGTTCGAATCCTGCCTCGGGCATGGTCGAGTGTGATGTCCTTAGGTTAGTTAGGTTAAAGTAGTTCTAAGTCTAGGGGACTGGTGACCTCAGATGTTAAGTCCCATAGTGCTTAGAGCCATTTGAACCATTTTTTTTTTTTTTACTCTGAATAAAGAAAAGGGTGGAGTTACGCACATGAGTACAAAAAGAAATACGCTAAATTTCAATTACGCGATAAGTCACACAAATCTGAAGGCTGTAAAATTCAACTGAATACTTAGGGATTATACTTACAACTAACCCAAATTGCAGCGATCACATAGATAGTGTTGTGGGTAGAGCAAACCAAAGACTGCGATTCATTAGAAGGTGCAACAGGTCTGCTAATGAGACTTCTTACACCACGCTTGTCCTCCCTATTCTGGAGTATTGCTGTGAAGTGTGGGATCCGCATCAGGTGGGACTGACGGATGACATTGAAAAAGTTCAAAGGAGGGCAGGTCGTTTAGAATTATTGCGAAATAGGGGAGATAGTGCCACAGACATGATACGTGAATTGGTGTGACAATCATTAAAACAAAGGCGTTTTCGTTGCGACGGGATCTACTCATGAAATTTCAATCACCAGTTTTTTTCTCCGATTGCGAAAACACTCTGCTGTCACCCACCTACATAGGGAGAAATGACCATCACGATAAAATAAGAGAAATCGGGGCTCGCACAGAAAAATTTAAGTGCTCGTTCTCCCCGAGCGCCGTTCGAGAGTGGAACGTTAGAGAGAAAGCTTGAAGGTGGTTCATTGAACCCTCTGCCAGGCACTCTATTGTGAATAGAGTAATCATGTAAATGTAGAAACTGAACCAGTATAAATACCCATTACTTTTAGTCAAAGGGATCGCAGTCTGGCAGCATCATCTCTGAGGAGAGGTCTACGCTGGCCCACAAGGCCACATGGTTCTACAAGCGATCACTACGAGACTTGCAGAAGACAGTTATCCTAAAGCCAAAAGTCAGTGGAATAATTTTACTATGCTACCAGTTTTGGTGTATCATTGGTACCATCATCAGGGCCCTATACGCGAAATGAAATAAGCCATCCAGTCGTTCCTGCTACTAAAGGAACCACAATATCAAACTGGTTTACATATATGTCTTCACAACAGACTAGGACGCTTCATACATATAACGACTAGCAGTCAACTTCTAGCCAGTGGTTCACCTCTGAGTTAAGTTCAGCTGCAGCCAGCCTTCTGCCTGGAAGGCAGTTATTCAATCCAATGCAGTGCAGCCATTCAACATTTTAAGCCCGCTTGGGCGTACTGACACTGTATGTCTCCAATCTCAAGGACAGAAACCACCGCTAAGGGCTGTCTTCCTTTACAAGAATCACAATGAGTTTCCTGGCGTGAGCTGCAGAGCCGGCCCTGATGGTACAAGAACGGCTGCAGACTCCGCACGTCAGCATTCCGAAGTGAGGACGTCCTCCAGGATTAGAACATGTCAGAAAAGCAACAATACATGACAAATATTTACAACTCAAACAAATAAGCTAATGTAGCATTCCACAGATCCCAAATGGCATGGTGGTCATTTTTTGATGAACGCTGTATGAAAGAATCATTTTACAAATGCTAATGCACTGAATTTAAAATAAAAAATGTTTTTTATTTATTTATAAGGTAATAAACGTGTAATACAACTACTAAATACTTATTTACAATGAACACATTACTGCACTGAACTGGTGCAGAAATTATATTGTACTTTTATATATATATATATATATATATATATATATATATATATATATATATATATATATATATAAATAAGTTGGTTCTAATGAGAAATTCATCAATGTAGTTGAAGGAGTTGGCCACTAATAAATCCTTTAGGCTTCTCTTAAACTGAATTTCGTTGGTTGTTAAGCTTTTTATGGCTGCTGGCAAATTATTGAAAATGTGTGTTCCTGAATAATGCACACCTTTTTGTACAAGACTAAGTGACTTTAAATCCTAGTGAAGATTATTCTTATTTCTAGTATTGATTCCATGAATTGAGTTGTTGGTTTGAAAAAGTGATATATTTTAATGACAAATTTCATTAAGGAATAAATATATTGGGAAGCAGTAGTTATTATCCCTAGTTTCCTAAACGGGCTTCTGCAGGATGTTCTTGTGTTCACACCACATATAACTCTTACTGCACGTTTTTGTGCCCAGAAAATTTTAGCTTGGCTTGATGAATTGCCCCAAAAAATAATCCCATATGACATTATGGAATGAAAGTAAGCATAGTATGCCAGCTTTTTCATTTTTATATCCCCTATGTCTGACACAATTCGCATTTGCAAATAGAGATTTGTTAATACGCTTCAGCAGTTCTGAGGTGTGCTCCTCCCAGACAGTGTTCAAAGGATGTGTAAATATGAGTGTTACTTTTCGACTATGGGCAGTCGGTATTGTCATGAGCATGGAATGTGGCTCATTATCTAGAAATGTATAAAGTGTTAACCACATGTAACGATTCAAGAGGTGAAGCTGAGTTTTGTTGAGAAGAACAGAGAGGTAACAAAAGCCATGCAATAGCGATATGTACATATACAGATGGCGGTAGTATCGCGTACACAAGGTATAAAATGGCAATGTATTGATGGATCCGTCATCTGTAATCAGGTGAATCATGTGAAAAGGTTCCAACGAGATTATGACCGCACGACAGGAATTAACATACTTTCGACGCGGAATGGTAGTTGGTGCTAGACACATGGGGCATTCCATTTCGGAAATCGTTAGGGAATTCAATATTCCGCGATCCATAGGGTCAAGAGTGTGCTGGGAATACCACATTTCAGGCATTACCTACCTCTCACCAAGGACAATGCAGTGACCGACGGCCATCAGTTAACTATCGAGAGCAGCGGAGTTTACGTAAAGGTCAAATCTATGAGATAAGCAACAACCGCAGAAATCGATATGGGACGTACGAAGAATTTATCCGTTAGGACAGTGCGACGAAATCTGGTGTTCATGTGCTATGGCAGCAGACGACCAACGTGAGTACCTTTGCTAACAGCATGACATCATCTGCAGCCCTCTCCTGGGCTCGTGACCATATCGGTTGGATCCTAGATGACTGGAAAACCATGGCTTGGGCAGACGAGTTCCGATTTCAGTTGGTAAGAACTGATGACAGGGTTCGAGAGTGGCGCAGACCCCATAAAACCATGGACCCAAGTTGTCAACAAGGTATTGTGGAAGCTGGTTGTGGCTTCATAATGGTGTGGGCTGCGTTTACATGGAATGGACAGGGTCCTTTGGGTGTTCGGCTACTTGGAGACTATTTGTAGCCATTCATGGACGCTATGTTCCCAAACAGCGATGGAATTTTAGCATTTTAGCAGATGACAATGAACCACGTCAATGAGTCACTGGTTTTCACAGTTGGTTTGAAGGACATCCTGGACAATTCAAGCACATTGTTTGGCCAACCGGATCGCCCGACATGAATCTCAACGAATATTTATGGGACATAATCGAGAGGTCAGTTCGTGCACAGAATCCTGCAGTGGCAATACTTTCGTAGTTATAGACAGCGACAGTGGCATCACGGCTCAATATTTCTGCAGGGGACTTCGAACGACTTGTTGAGTCCATACCATGTCGAGATGCTGCTCTAAACCGGGCAAAAGGAGATCCGACACGATATTAGGACATATCCCATGACGATTGTCACCTCAGTGTGTTGTAGCAGTGTTCAATTGCGTGCCCTTCTCGTCGTTTGATTTGGTTTTTCCTGTTGTTGCTGTTTTGTTGTATTTACTTAATAGAATCTCCACTACGTCCGAGTTACTAATTTGCACAATATATTTTGTTTTGAGCAAGGAATATGGCTCATTATTTTAAGCATGTGATCATGGAGACCTACTCAGGCAGAGCTGTTAAGTTACAGTGTTGGGGTAGTGTTATATTTCAGTGTCCTTGTTTTTCTGTTTTGTTTTCACCTTTCGTTGTTGTGTAATTGGCAAAGAGTAAATTATGTCGTTTCAGTATTACAGGGTACTATCCTGGTGGAGACGCTGAAAATTATAGCAGCCCAGTTAGCTGAGTTGTGGGCAGTCAACGCAAATATAATTAAGGAAATTTAAGGATACGGGAGTAGACTAGGCGGAGAGAGTAAAAGTGGAACAGAACAACACTTTGCGCGGAAGAGTTACTCCACAGTATCCACAGAAGAGGTAGAAAAAGCACGAATATTTGTCTCCAGCGATACGGAATATGAGGATTTTAGAGAAACTTGAAGAAAGGGAAAAGGGTAGTACTTTGGAGGATGCAAAAAGTAGTAATGTGTAGTAGTTAAGGGGAGTAATAACTGCTCCAATATTTTAGGAAAATGCGAAGTCTGAAGCGCCTATGCTGCCAGACGAATTTAAGTGTGTGCTGTATGGAAGTGAATAAGAGTGCCGACAGCAACATGGGAGATTAAAGTACAGCAATAACTACCCCACTGATTGATAATGGGTCATGTTCTGAGGCCATGGAGCCTGGGCCTGATGTAAAGGGAAGTGCATGTGCTGCTGATTTTTGTATCACGCAAAGTTGAACTGCAGACGATAATTTTGTTGTAGATACTGCGGAGGATGCACAGGAAGCTATTGATAATCTTGAATGTATTGCGGATGTAGTGGATAATGAAGTGGCACAGAAGCGTTTATTTCCGAAGGATACAGATTCGTTACCACGTGTATGGCGTCGCCTCCTCAAATATATGGAGAGGATAGGAGAAAAAAGAGGAAACGTGTTGCTAAGGTTAATGATCGGACCGACAACGCCGAATCCTTTGAGGAACGGATGCTTGAGGAGTGGGAGATTCACAAAAATGATGACACATGCAATGCAATTCGTATTGCAAGTGAAGATTACTGTGCAATCCTGGGGCTAGACTTTCTGTACAAGTATTATGCCAGGACTGACATATGGCAATGTATGGCAGAACTCAGAGGGACAATGTCCCAATCAGGAGAAACTGACATCAGTGAAATACTGTTGCAAGATTCGTCTAACATGAGGGGCAAACCAGTTAAACAGCGGATAAAATCACTAACCCAGCGAGGTACGGGGAAGTTGCTTCAGGTGAGCGATGTTACATGAGAACGTAGCATTGCAAGAAGGATTCAGTCTGTTACAGTGAGTGCAACAGGTCAAATTATTGGGTGTGGTAGAGCTGTGATTGGGTTTAGTGTGAGCATGGTTTTAGGGTGATGTTCTGGAAAACAAGAGGGGAAGTGTTGTTGAAGAGACAAAGTTCTGGATGATGTAGCGAAACAGTGGGTTAAGAAACAACCAGATAGACGAACTGAAATGTCTGACTTAAGTGAACAATGGAGTAGGACCGTGTAGTGGTAAAGGGGCTTTGTTATGGCTAACTTGTTAAGAGAGAAAGAGTTAACCAGTATTATTTTAGGTAGTCCCATATTTATTTGTTATGTAATCAGAGTATTTGTTATTTTGTGTGGATATTTATGATGAATTTTGTTAGGAATATGTTCTTCAATGATTATGATGTTTAATGGATGACAGTGCAGATCCTTGGCTGTTCTGAAGGACTGGATCGTGTGCTGTAAAGCAGCGGTGGAGCCTAGTTTATTAATGACGTAGTGTCTTTAAGAGATTTTTGTGTGATGGTTAACAACGCATTTAAAAGAGTTACAGTACTTGAAGATTTACCAGTGGTTACATGAATTAATAGGAATCAATGTTAAAAGTAGGATGTTGTTTTGTGTAATTCTGTGGGGAACATTGTTTACGTAGTTTCCCCAGTAGACTGGATTATCTAACGAGCACAGGATGCAACTAAGTAAGGCCATTTACTGTGTAAAAACGGTGTGTTAAGGAAGTTTGCTGAGAGGGAATGAATTCCCGAGTATTATTTGCAATTAGTTGTGTGAAAGGTCAGATAAATACATTAAGTACACACACTGTTCTGATATGCATAGGGATTTCCTTGAGTGAATCAATATATTATTAAGCAGTTGTTAAGGGATGAAACGAGATATATGTATCTTGCCAAAATTTGACAGTGCTCTGCCGAAGATAATTATGTAACCCGTACCCTTATCATAGGTACCTATAACACTGCAAATACCATCAACTTAATAAACCTTTTGATTCTCAGGCACACGTTTCTGAAAGGATTCAATCTTGTCGAACCAATCACTAGCTTCACAAGGATTATTTTCTCTTTTTTTTCTCTTCCCCCCTCCCCCATTATGAGGAAGAGGTGCCATCACAAGTGACAACGAATCTGTGTCCTTCGGAAGTAAACACACTATGTGATCAAAAGTATACGGACAACTGGCTAAAAATGAATTCCAAGCTCGTGGCGTCCTCTATCGGTAATGCTGAAATTCAGTATGGTATTGACCCACCCTTAACCTTGATGAAACCTTCCACTTTCGCTGGCATACGTTCAATCAGGTGCTGGATGGTTTATTGTGGAATGAAAGCCCATTCTTCACGGAGTGCTGCACTGAGGAGGGGTATCGATGTCGGTCCGTGAGACCTGGCACGAAGTCGGCGTTCCAAAACATTCCAAAGGTGTTCAATAGGATTCAGGTCAGGACTCTCTTCAGGCCAGTCCATTACAAGGATGTTACTGTCGTGTAACTACTCCGCCGCAGGCTGTGCATTATGAACAGGTGCTCGATCATGTTGAAAGATGAAATCGCCAGTGTCGAATTGCTCTTCCACAGTGGGAAGAAAGAAGGTGCGTAAAACATCAATGTACGCCTGTGCTGTGATAGTGCCACGCAAAACAACAAGGGGTGCAAGTCTCCTCCATGAAAAACACGACCACAGCATATCACCACCGCCTCTGAATTTTACTGTTGTCACTACACACGCTGGCAGATGACGTTCACCGGGCATTCGCCATACCCACGCCCTGCCATCGGATAGCCACATTTAGTACCGTGATTCGTCACTCCACACAACGTTTTTCCACTGTTCAATCGTCTACGCTCCTTGCACCAAGCGAGGCGTCGTTTGGCATTTACCGGCATGATGTGTGGCTTATGTGCAGCCGCTCGACTATGAAATCCAAGTTTTCCCACCTCTCACCTAACTGTCATAGTACTTCCAGTGGATCCTGATGCAGTTTGGAATTCCGGTGTGATGGTCTGGATAGATTTCTGTCTATTACACATTACGACCTTCTTCAACTGTCGGCGGTCTCTGTCAGTCAATAGACGAGGTCGGGCTGTACGCTTTTGTGCTGTACGTGTCCCTTCACGTTTCCACTTCATTATCACATCGGAAACAGTGGACATAAGGATGTTTAGAAATGTGGAAATCTCGCGTGCAGACGTATAACACAAGTGACACCCAATCGCCTGACCATGTTCGAAGTCCGTGAGTTCCGCGGAGCACCCCACTCCCCTCTCTCACGATGTCTAATGACTACTGAGGTCACTGATATGGAGTACCTGGCAGTAGGTGACAGCACAACACACCTAATATGAAAAACGTATGTTTTTGGGGGTGTCCGGATACTTTTGATCACAACGTTTTTATTTTTATGAGTCCTGAAGCAGGCTCGAGTTTTGGAGGCAATTGTATTTGTTGAGATGAAGGAATAGGGAAGCAAACAGGAAGGAGGCCTTTCTGTTTCTGAGAGTGCTACAGGAAGCAAGTCATTCTGTTGCTGACTAGTCGTGAGACTATTCTATTTGGTTCTGGAAAGTAGTCGAGGGAACTTTCTGTTTTGGAGAGTGGTCGAGAGAAGATTCGATGTCAGATATCGACAGAGCGCGGTTGATGATTGTTCGAGGTCCGAAACGGTAACTAAATTGGTGAGCGTTCTCTGTGCTGTGCTAGGAATTGAATACAGTTTAACTTTGTCTGAAATTTAGATGATTTTTAACTTTTCTTGCGATTCAGGTTTAACCTTTTTGTTACAGTGAATTTTGAATGGCGATGGCTTGCTTTTTAACATGTCCAGTGATATATTGATTCTGGTGCATGTAACCTCATGTTAATGCCATGGGTAACGTATTTCTGCCAAATCATACAAAGTATGTTCAGTTGTGATCTTTGGATATAACGCGTCTTTTCGACAATGTTTCCCAGTACCTTGTGGAGTCAACATTATGTGCATTAATTGTGAATGAAACAGTTTGAAATTTCAGTGCATATCATGTCATTTTTTGGACGAACGCGTTCTCCATATTCAGTTTGTTACAAGTGCGCAGATATTTATAAAATAAACGAGTATTAATCGAATTACTCTAAATATCATTTTCATAACTTACTGATCCCATGTCGTTTGAACACAGATTAAGCAAGGCTCCCAGTCATACATATACGTGAAGGACATTGCTTTCTTATGACGATTAAGTGTTGCTTATTTTCTTCTAAATTTACAGGTAGATTTCGTTCAGCTTACAGGCTATGGGAAATATTACTTCATTTTCGATTTAATCATTGATGTTCAGGCATCTGGAGACCCTCAAATCGAACAAGAACAGCCACTGTGGTTCTTCCAACGTAGTCTTCCAGAATATTAAGAGGTAGGATTCATTTAACTCACCCTAACAGAATATTATGCATATGTATATTGTGCACATGCACTTAGTTGTGTCGACCCCCACCCCCCACCCCACCCCCAGTCATTAATAGACTTATTTCATTTAGCTTACCCAACCAGGATAATAACAAACGTCTTTCATTCAGTTCATACTGCCAGGATGTCCACAGAGCTTCCCCCACATAGTCCACCAGGGTAGCAATAGATGTCTTTCAGTGTTACACATGCGGTGTCAGGCTGAACACTTGGCTGTCTAATCAGGGAACCACTGGGAACTCATCACGGTCACACATGGTAATCTCCAGACAAGCATTAATCAATTGTGTAGTAGAGGCGATGTGGCATAAAACCGGCAGGAATCTCCTCCCTACTTCTCTCAGCTAATTGGAGCACAATAAAACAGCAGGAACAGCAGGAAAGCCTCACTTCTCCTTGGACCAATGAGGCTCAAGCTTCCACTCCTCCTTCGTCTTGTCATCTTTTATAACTGAAGCACCAGATTGGGTGGGCGTCACTCTGGAGCTGGCCAGCATATGGAGAGAATCAGGATGTGTCTACTTGTTAATAACATATTACATTAAGTCATTTCACTTGAAATCTATTTGTTAATAACAATTTAATATTTCGTCATTCGAAACACCAGCAGAGACCATACTCTGGCAAATACACTATGTGTTCAAAAGTATCCGGACATCTGGCTGAAAATGACTTACAAGTTCGTGGCGCCCTCCATCGGTAATGCTGGAATACAATATGGCGTTCGCCCACCCTTTGCCTTGATGACAGCTTCCACTCTAGCAGGCATACGTTCAATCAGTTGCTGCAAGGTTTCTTGGGGGATGGCATCTCATTCTTCACGGAGTGCTGCACTGACGAGGGGTATCGATATCGGTTGGTGAGGCCTGGCACGAAGACAGCGTTATAAAACATCCCAAAGGTGTTCTGTAGGAATCAGGTCAGGACTCTTTGCAGGCAGCCCACTATAGGGACGTTAATGTTGTGTAACCACTCCGCCACAGGCCGTGCGTTATGAACAGGTGCTCGGTCATGTTGAAAGATGAAATCCCCATGCCCGAATTGCTCTTCAACAGTGAGAAGCAAGAAGATGCTTAAAACATCTATGTACGCCTGTGCTGTGATAGCGCCACGCAAAACAACAAGGGGTGCAAGTCCCCTCCATGAAAAACACGACCACACATAACACCACCGCCTCCGAATTTTACTGTTGGCACTACACAGGCTGACAGACGACGTTCACTGCCATTGGATCGCCACACTGTGTACAGTGATTCGTCACTCCACACATTGTTTCCATAATTTACATATTTTCCACATTTTTCGTGTTTTATCAAATCACGCAATATACACCACATTGTTTACGACATCGCGTTGGTGCCATGATGCTCTCAACCAAACACAATGCAGGGAGTCTGAGATATTTATCACAGTTATTGAAGCAACCTCTCCCAATCTTCATATTTATTACTGGGACACAGCAGTGGCTACCATAGGGAGAGGTTGTAGGCTGCCTCTATTCGCTGTCCATAGTGAGATTCGGCGAGCTCTGGTGTTCCTTGTCCCAATCTGTGTGGTTGCCTCTACCGTTGTGGGCTTCCGCTTGGTACTGGAGTCATTGTCCTCGTCGAGTTGCTGCCATCATTCTTTTTCTGGCCAAGCGATGCTGCAAGCTGCCAGTGAAAACAGGCCGCTTGTTGCCCACAGCACCTTCTCGCTGGCCGTCTATAGTTTATGTCTTGGAGGCTTTGGTAGTTTGCTGAGCAATAAAAGAATGTTTTAACAATTCTGTTTTCACGACAAAACGTGAGACGACAAACCGATATCCTCTCCTGCTCCATCAGTACCTCACCCAGGGTGGTGAACTACTTACTTCCTGACGTCTAACAAGCCAGGTCCCCCACCCACTGTAGAGGCCAACCACATTCGGCCTCTAAACTAGCTAGATATCTTCAATCCAATCAAAAATTTTGTTTGGTACCACAGATGTTCTCTTTTTTGTTACTGAGCTTAAATGAGGTATTTAGTCAAATGTCTTTTGGACGTTGAAAAATACTGCATACACCTGACTACCTTGATCCACAGCTTTCAGTATGTCATTTGAGGTGAGAGAGAGTTGAGTTTCGCATAACTTGCATTTTCGGAATCCATGCTGGTTGGCATGGAAGCAGCCATTCTGTTACAGAGTCTTGATAATGTTTGAGCTCAAACATGTTGGGGTGCTATAGTTATGTGGCATAGTGACGGTGCAGGAGGAAATGGGCAGAGAACAAGGAGAGGAGGAGATCGACATTGAGAGGGGGAAGGAGGAGATGGACTAATAGAAAATTGGAATAAATAGATACCAGGTCAAGTTCAGGTACTCAGCTAGTTTATCATAAATTTATACACTGAAACGCCAAACAAACTGATATAGGCATGCGTATTCAAATGCAGAGATACGTAATCAGGCAGAATACGGCGCTGCGGTCGGCGACGCCTATATAAGACAGAAATTGTCTGGCGCAATTGTTAGATCGGTTACTGCTGCTGCAATGGCAGGTTATCAAGATTTAAGTGATGGGACACAGCATCTCCGAGGTAGCGATGAAGCAGGAATTTTCCTGCACGATCCTTTCACGAGTGCTGTGAACATGAGGAATCCGGTAAAACATCAAAACTTCAACATCGCTGCGGCCGGAAAAGATCCTGCAAGAACGGGACCAACGACGACTGAAGATAATCGTTCAACGTCACAGAATTGCAACCCTTCCGAAAATTGCTACAGATTTCAATGATGGGCCATCAGAAAGTGTCAGTGTGCAAGCCATTCAAGAAAACATCATCGATATGGGCTTTCGGAGCCGAAAGCCTACTCGTGTATCCTTGGTGACTGTGCAACACAAAGCTTTACGCCTCCTCATGGCCCGTCAGTATCGACATTGGACTGTTGATGACTGGAAATATCTATACCTCTCCTGAGTGCAACACTCCGTGAAGAATAGGCTGCCATTCCCCAAGAAACCTACCAGCACCTGATTGAACGTATGCCTACAAGAGGGAAGCTGTCATCAAGGCTAAACGCCATACTGAGTTCCAGAATTACCGATGGAGGGTCGCACGAACTTGTTATTCGTTTTCAGCCATGTGTCCGGATACTTTTGCTCACGTAATGTATCTGGCGAAAAAAACGTTTCAATCGCACACACTCTTGATCGCGAGGTGCGCGCCTTCCGCCAGGTTGCACCACGCGCTGCCCGCCGCCGTGCTCGCGACCTCACCACAGCGCAGAGAAAAACCTGTGCCACGTATGTCGACTACACTGACAGTTAAGCACTAGTCTCTCAGTATTCGGACGATTGTCGTACGAAACGCTCAGAAGCCGGGCAGATTGTTACTGTGCCCGTCGAGCAGTCACCAGTCAATTTACATGAGGGGGGATAATCGTCCAGCGCAAACACTCGCCATATTGAATCGTCTCACGAAACACACACGTCCGCTTCTGTCGCCGCTCTACCAGCATACTGGCTAGTTCAGTAATGAGCTATCTAGAGGGTGCCCTGAGCGCCGGCCCCGGGACTTGCCCCCACAGCAGCAGGCAAGAACCGACTAAACAGTAGCAGGCATCTTTTCCTTGTACGCTCCGGTAGCACGAGGCTGTCGGCCGCAGGCATTGTGTGACAAGCGGGCACGGCTTGGATGTGTAGTTCTAAATGTAATTCCATCCCAACAGAGACTCCCCTGTTTAAAAGTCCTCTTTACCTCTGGTACCGCACGCCGCGGAATTTGAATCTGCGCCAGATGGCATGGAGTTCAGAGACCCCTAGAGGTCTCTGCACCATCGCGCCATAAGCTATAGCGGCGCGCTCCTCCTGGCCTACGTTTAGTGTGAGGGCGCCACAGTGGTACACGAGGTCCCAGTGGCCAATAGCGGCGTCCCCGATCCTGTATTTAAGCGCCTGCCTCTCGCTCAGCCAGCCCCTCCCCCCCCCCCCCCCTTTGAGTCCTCTCCCTCCTTTGGTTCCCCCCCTTTCGTTTTTCCTCTCCTCCCTCCTTGTCCCCCCCCCCCCCCCATCTGCCCAGGTCCCACCTCCCATCTTCCCTCGGCTATGGTGTGTTATCTTTGTGCCAACATTTTAGTACAGTATTTATAGTGAGTGTTCAGTGTTGTGTGTCTTCTCTGACGTGTTGCATACGGCCATCATGCTGTCGATGGGTGTGATTTTTATATCTCTTGCGAACAGAAACCAGACTGTCGCAATGTTTTTTAATTGTCTGTCTGCTATGTTCCCTGTCTGCTTCCTGTATATTTCATTAGATTTGCCAACCCTTTGCTTTTTGTTTTAACTTTCCACAATTTTCCGCCATTTTACAATTTCAGTCACCATTTTATTGCCTGCTTTTATTGATTCTTATCTTCTTTCTTACGTTTTAAAAAAAGTCTGTAGGCTGCAGAGCAATGTAATAAGCTGCTGCCAGCCCGCCCCCTTCAGGGGGAATCGAAATACGACAAACGAAAAAAAAAGCTCTGTCAGCCACCCCTTATGGTCGTCCCATCCAACTCACCCCCACCCTGAGATACCTTGGCCTCACCCTCGACCGTCACCACACTTGGACCCCTCACCTCCAGACGATCCAGTAGAAAGCCCATTCCTGCCTCCGCCTCCTGAAACTCCTGTCTGGCCGGACATGGGGATTGCATCCTTCCACCATCCTCCACACCTACAAATCCCTCATCCGTCCTATCCTCTGTTATGCCAGTGTTGCCTGGATTTCCGCACCCATCCGCTATTACAAGGCCCTCCAAATCCTCGAACGCCCTCACCTCCAGACCATCCAGCAGAAAGCCCATTCCTGCCTCCGTCTCCTGAAACTCCTGTCTGACCGGACATGGGGATTGCATCCTTCCACCATCTTCCACACCTCCAAATCCCTCATCCGTCCTATCCTCTGTTACGCCAGCATTGCCTGGATCTCCGCACCCACCCGCTTTTACAAGGCCCTCCAAATCCTCGAAAGCCATTTGCTTCGCCTTGCCTTCCATATCTGCCTTCCTTCCCCCACACAGCTCGTGTATGAACTCAGCCCCTTCCTGCACCTCCTCCTGTTCCTCCAACATCTCCACATCCTTTACATTGTCCGCAGGTTGGATCCCCCCCACCCTCTAGTTTGCTCCTTCCTCTCCACCCCCAGCACCTCCCCCTCCTGGATGATGAACTTCGCCATGACATATATCCTTCCTTCCAACTATAACCTGGCCTTGTTGCCCCCCTCCCCAGAGCCCCCTTTTTCCTCTCCCCTCCTACTACCAGAGTGGATTTTCCTCCCCCCCCCCCCCGAGACCCTGCACCCCATCCTTGCCTCTTTCCCTCCCACATCCCTTCCTATCTCGCCCTCTTCGGCGAGCCCCCGCCCGTCTCCCCCCTTTCTTCCCCTCCCTCCCTTCTTCTGGTCTCACTCATCTCCTTGCACCTGGCAGATCCTCCGTTTTGATCATCATCAGTGTACCATGTCAGTGTTGCGTTTAGTGCTGTTTCTCCTATGTGTCGAGAGGTGTGATTTTGTGTGCTGGCCTTGTACTTAGAGTTACTGTCGGTGTTTGTTATGTGCTCTGCCATCTGACGATACTTTTATGCTCCGATCATACTGTGCCTTGTGTTCTTTTAATCGTCCCAGTGTGTGGATTTTTGTGTGCGCTACTTTTTTACGGTTTTTATCTCCATTTTACAGTCGCCCCTTTTTGTCTATTGTCTTCCATGATGTTCCCCCTTTTTTATATCTATGTTCACCATATTTTCTCCTTTGTTTATTTTTAAATGTCTTCTATTGTTTGTTCCATGTCTCTTGGCTGAAGAGCAGCACATATGCTACTGCCAGCACGCCCCGATGGGGAATTGAAATATAATAAAGGAAAAAAAAAAACTCAGCCAGCCAGTCTAATCTTGTGTGTTTCTCTGGACATATCGCCTTCCCTTAGACAGAGTATTTACTTTCTTGTTTTGTGTAGGAGAGGACATGGTTTTCTTGTGATTCAGTTGTTTCGATCTTGTTATTCGTTAGGTCCTTCGTTGATCGTGTCTGTCGTCTGCCGTTGCGTTGTTGTTCGCGGGCCGCTCCATGGGTCACGCCGTGTTTTCCGTCACGTCAACCCCGGCCGCAGTTACAACATTACACAATCCGAAATGGGATGAAGTCCCTACTCCTTGAATTTCTTACACAAAATGTAGATTCCTTTCTTTTATACGAGTTATTTCCGTAGACAGAAGAAATCAGACCATACATGTGTTTTCACTTTACTAAAGTATCGTTAATTGTGAAAATCCCATACAGCAGTATGGCATAGGCTATATTTCCTCTTAGTATTTTCTCATATGATAAAAAAATTGTTCTTATCAGCTTAATGTCTGTTAGGTCTTGCATCACAGAACTAGAATATTAAACTCATTTTTGACTCATGACAGAGTGCTTAGTGCATGCTCTACTATCTATGTGTTTTTTTCTATATGGACTCGTATGTGCCTGTATAGATTTCACATGGGGAAACACATCGGTTCGTCTTCTTCCTGCTGCTACTGTAACTGAGATTTTGCAAGAAGGCAAGGTATGTCTGGCAACTCCGTGACCGACGAGTTACTTCCTGGTATGCACGGAACTATGCAAAAAGGCGTCTACTGTGGTTTGCGGTTCCAGTCTCCCTGACTGTGACGTTGTTATCCCTTCTGTGAAAGAGCTACAAGTAGTCAGATCAAACATCGATAAGGAAAATGCAAGAAAATACTTTCGGCTCATAGTGCAATGGTGAAAAAATTACAATGCTGCACAACAGGTAATGCCTCTTTCCGTTGCTGACAAGCAAATTTTGGGTTTTTAGGAATACGTAACTTTATGTATGAAATTCTGCATTTGCATACCTCTTGAGTATGACAGAGCATACCAATTAAAAATCGAAATCTAAGTGAGTAGTATTTTACTAATTCGGTTCGATAGAGGCACGCACGTGTACAGATACTCAGCTTTATTAAAACCGACTTTCGTCGTAAGGTTATCGTGGGTAGATTTATTTCATTTCTTATAATACAGTGCACAATTTTCGTAGGGTTTCTTTTAGTGTTGTTTAAACAATAGTAAACATGAGAGAGAACTTAATCATCAACGATATATGCGAATTCTCTGATGTTATCTGTAACAGTCTGACAATGCACATCCAGTTTAATGAGTACATGCATGTAGGAAACTTGTTCTGAGTTAAAGCTGTCAAACAAGGTTTGAAGAAGAATAAAATGCCACTATCACACGACAGCAAATGTAGAAAATACTTTCCTGACGTATTTTGGCACGATGCGCTCTCCCCATACATAATACAAAAGTTTCGAGATGCATCTTCTGCCTGGCCTTCTATTAGACCTGAAAAAACAAAATGTCGCAGTAGTTGGACCTTTTTCCACATGCGACTATTCTAGGTTGCGAAGTGAAGGGAATTATGTTCAAAGTTCCATTAGACTGATAACTTCAGCTGACAGCAGAATTGTGTTTTGAAAATTGTAGCAGTGAATGTAATTGAACTCGTGACGTTTTGTCTACGGTGCACCACACTTATCGTTACACTACTAGCTGAACCATAACTACAGCATCTCCAAAAGTCGAACACAACCCCTCCAGAACTTCCGCATTCCACAGTGCATAAGGCCGGATGTAGACTTCTGAGAGACAGACAGTTACAGCTTTTCTTTTGCACTGCACGACGTTTTCAACAAACAGATAGCGCAATAGAGCAGCTCAAGTGGAAAGGAACACTGCCTATTTAAATTTCTGCAGCCTACACTGTTGGCAGTTCTGTGTAGGTGGCAGTTGCGTGATTTCATTTCAGTGATTACAGAACAGAGTCGAATGTATGCACTGGGTAGCCGAGGCAGCTGGTTCATGGTGATTCGGTCAACCAAGTAAATGAATGTACTGAACATGCTGCAAACCACTACAGGGAGCCTGTGTGTCAGAATTTTTATCCAGAGTGGCGCAATGGCGTTACAATGGAAAAGTGTGACACAGCGAAGAGGATTTGGTGGTCTGTTGGATTGCTGATAGATTCATATACACGTGATCTGGGTTCGATTCCAACTTCTGCTGATGATTTTTGATAGGGAGAAACAGATTCTATTCTCTACTGGCTACGCCAAGTGAAGAACATATAATGGCATTGTGGTCTGAGATTCACATTAAACATGATATTCCTTCTCTACCAAGTAGACATTAGGTTGAACCACAATAAAGTCAGGAGTGGCGACATGTAGAAACTCCATCACCAGTAACCTTTGTTATACTAGTTATTTATTTCTAGTGACGAAACAAACGCTATGTAGGGTCACAGGACACTTATTCCATCTTTTATTTGAGCTTCTGTATGTCGATAAAACTGGTTCTGAACTGGGAATGCAACTCAGACCGCCCTTAACGTGGAATTTGATCCCTTCGTGACAATACAGCTCGACTACAATTTGTTGTTTGTTCAAAACTGCAGATTCCTCAACATCTCCACATGTTGCGCGTGAATGGGTTCGAATCCTGGCCCGGCACTGAAGTTTTCATTATGTGTTATCAAGCTCTAGCATGAGAACACCTATGTGCTGGTGGGTAATAATTTTGGTTTTTAATGTATTTTCATTCGTTGTCAACACTAACGATATCTGACGTTTTTGACTCCCCGTGAGACACATAATTAATTGCGAGATCACCGTAAGTTCAAGGATGTTATTCCGAGCTGCTGGTGGAGAAAGATTCGGTAGCTGACGTCTCTTTGTGTGTAGTCAACAACGAAATGTGTGGGGTTCGATTACCAGTCAGCACTGAACCCTTCGTCATATTATTTCTAGTTCAAACATGCTCACATGTCGCTGCTGGCGTAACAAACCCATATTTAACGTTCGTTTTCTCTAGTATAGAACAGCGATAGGTGCCGGGTTGGAGTTCTAGGAAGGAAAAAATTAATGTTTCCTCTCGTCATTTCAGTTAAAACATGTTGCTACTGCCGAGAAAATCCGATATGTCACAGTTGACTGTGCTTCGATAACAATCTGATTAGGTTCTGGGTTCGAATCCCTGTCCAACACAAAACTTTACCTCACGGCATTTCGAGTAAGCTACTTGTGAAGAAGCAATATTTTACATCTCTAGTAGTTTTTTAACAGGGACAATAGGTGCTGGGTAGGAATTCGCGCCCGTTAAAAATGTTTACGTTATGTAATTTAAAGTTGATATTTCCTAACTGATACTGTCTAAAATCGAGGTATATCACTCTCTGTATGCCTAGTCAGGAATGACTGTTAGTTTCCGTCAGTCACGAAATCTTTGCTTAGTCTGCATGACCTGGGTTTGAATCCATATGCAGAACGAGACGGTTCGTCGTGTCATTTGAAATTCATACATATTCTCAACTAGAAGCTCGTGAATAACTTAAATTTTTAATGCCATTTTGTGTTAAATAATAAGTACGGTATGTTACTTTGAAGAGGAAATCATGAATACGACGAACTTACTACGTGCATTACCTATCTGACGTAAAAATGATAGTGGTAACATTTCAGATATGTCATTTACTGTAATAAATGTGAGCTTACAAGCCTTAAGGACAGTCTTATCTGTGATAAGGTGTTCCCTGCAGTTTGTAGTACCGTGGTATTACTCTTCATCCTGAGTTATTGCGACACAGAGCAGTGTTTTCTAGTGGTGATTTGTTGGAATCATTTTCAATAGTCAAACGACTGTACCAAGGAGCGATTAGAGGACCTGCTAGACAGCTGCGTTATGCGGGTTATATGCGAATCAGGCGAAATGCAATTCAGGTCGTTAAGATACTTTTGAGCACGACTGTACGTTGGCGACGGCAGAATCCTTCAGCAGTCAGTTTCAAATGTCAGTTCTCAACAGTGTTCCTTGAAAAAAACATCACCTTCCTTTTTGAGTTTCCTAGCGACTTCAATACGACTGCAAGAAAAAAATATTCAACATGCAGAGGAGCTCTCATTATCAACTTAATTAATTAGTCAATCAAACTGATATCAATGCTGGGCGGGTGGAAGCGAGAGTGAGAGTACTGCGAATATAACTCGTTGCGGCGAGATCTTTTAACGAAATTTCAACCCCCCCCCCCCCCCCCCATTTACACGAGGAGAGGTGGTCATCGTAATAAAATCAGGTAAGAGTATATTAGTAAATTTATAAAGTGTTAAGCTGATAGTACTGCATGCTCTTAGCACTCAGTCGTGAGCCTTATGATGCAGGATGTAACAGATATTAAGCTGATAAGAACAGACTTTTTTTACCGCATGAGAAAATACTTAGGGGTAATATAACTTATGCCATATTGCTGCACTGTATTTTCGCAGCAAGTAACGATACTTTAGCGATGGGAAAACGCGCGTATGGTCCAATTTCTTCTGTCTTCAAAAATAACTCGTATAAAAGGAAGGAGTCTACATTTTGCATGAAAAATTCTAGATGTATGGACTACAACATCCCCATTTCAGATTGGATAAAGTGGACTTTTAAACTGAGGAGGCTGTGACAGGGTGGAATTTCATTTAGAGCTACAGCCTACATCCAAGCCGCGCCTGCTTGTCTCGCAGTGTCTGCGGCGTAGAGGGCGTGATGCGGCGCGGCGTATGGCGCGCGTTTCGCAATCATGCGTGTATGCGATTTTAGCCAGATATGTTTAACTGAAACGTTCTGATGAAAGAGGGTGCTTCTGTTCACAAACATCGGTGCGTACAAGACCTCGGATATATTTAGCGCTACGATCTATTTGTGGTGGAAATTAAATTACTTTATCTGCATAACGTTTGTGTGTGATTCTCTAACTTTGAAGCTACGTTATATCACAAAGAAGGATCATCGTGAGTGGTGGTGTTTTAGGCGATCAATTTAACTCATTTAGTAAATTGTTAAATAATTAATTTGGTAGGGTAGTGCAAATGGACTATTCCCGCCATTTTTTATATCCCAATTGCGTGAGCTCTTTCTTTGTATTCAGCTTTAGCCAATAGGAACACAGTATTCTGACTCTGAGGTCATCAGTCCCCTAGAACTTAGAACTACTTAAACCTAACTAACCTAAGGATATCACATACATCCATGTCCGAAGCAGGATTCGAACCTGCGACCGTAGCAGTCACGCGGTTCCAGACTGAAGCCCCTAGAACCGCTCGGCCACACTAGCCGGCTGAGGAAGTAGGCACTTGAGAGTGAGTGTGCTGGTTTGGTGGGAAATCCCAAGGTATCAAATATCAAAGGGAAGCCGCCATCCGATACTTTGTTCGGTGCAGCGAGGACAAAGGCGGCTGACATCCGGTCCATAGTCTGTTGTATTTGGCATTGTGATCCGTAATTAGGACACTGGGCGGTTTTTGACCTCTGTGGCAGAGTCTGGACAATAGACACACATGTGGACGACCCTCAGTGCTTACAGTTATTACAGCATGGGCGGTGGGGGCAGACGTGAACTGTACCAAAGTGGGTGAGCCCTGTCTCCAACAACCTGATGAAATAAAGAATATGCATCAACATATTATTCCCACTATCTGAGTTTCGTGTAGTGAGATCCTTCCCTCCAGCACAGACTGCATCTTTTTCCTGTCAATTTTAAGGTGGAGGATTGGAGGGGGTACTGGGGTAGGGGAGGGGAGCACTGGGGGTTTCCCAGAAGGGGAAGGTTTAATTAATTTTTCGATTTAATTAATTAGTCAGTTAATTTGATATCACAAGTGTGTTTGTATTAGTGATCTTTTGCCTGCCAATTCCCATGTGGAGGAGGAGAAGTAGAAGTGGGGGAGGGGAGGAGAGGGCTGGTGGTTTTCCCAAAGGGGGAGGGCTTAATTAATTTATCAATTTAATTAATTAGTCAATGAATTTGATATCACAAATGTGCTTGTATCGGTGAGGGGAAAGGTGAGAGTGGTTGGGGATTTCCCAGCTGTGTGGGGGAGGAAGATGGGGAGGGGGATGGTGTGGGGATTTCTCAGATGGATGGATTATTCTCAGGGGATCACAAATCAATTAGCATAAAAATAGGTTAAGGGGAGGGGTGGGGTGTTTCTCAGAAGGACATATTATCCCCCGTGGGTCATAAATCAATTAGCATAACAAAAGGTTAGTAGGAGGCTGAGGGGGAGGGATGGAGGTTACATGAAAAACACTTAGCAGAACAATAGGTTAAGGTCATAAATCAGCCTGCTGTCACAATGTAGTTACTTTCCAAAAAAAAAAAATGGCTCTGAGCACTATGGGACTTAACAGCTATGGTCATCAGTCCCCTAGAACTTAGAACTACTTAAACCTAACTAACCTAAGGACAGCACACAACACCCAGCCATCACGAGGCAGAGAAAATCCCTGACCCCGCCGGGAATCGAACCCGGGAACCCGGGTGTGGGAAGCGAGAACGCTACTGCACGACCACGAGATGCGGGCAGTTACTTTGCATATCAATCAGATATCGAAAGTGTACTAGAATCCCTTTGCCCTGCTACTGACGTCCTCTGCACGTACCTCAAATGGCAGTTCAAACACTCAAATAGTTCCAATGCCTAATCCCGACCGTTCGACTTTGACCAAGCCAACGTTGCCATCAGCATGAAGGAAATGGATTCCCTGTTTGGTCGCGGTTAAAACGCGCTCGCACGCTATGTAATTGACCATTTCAACGTACATGGCTTTACTGAAAAGTGAGAATCGAGACACGGATACTCAGAAGTCTCGTTGGCGGTGTCTTCGCTTACTCATAGAGCAATCGTTCCACATCTAAGGCTGTTGGTAGCGTGTATTCCGGAAAGAAGTTGAAACATAATGTCGACTTTCTGAGCTTATTTCTCATGATCGCAATGTGTGAAGCTCGCACACATGCTACGCTGCAATGTAAACGAACATGTGTTCACATCCTCCACAGGCAGAAGTACAGCACATTCTCTCTGGGCGGATACAGAAGCCAGACTACAATCTGTGGTGCAATGGAGATTTGATCCCGCGACATCTCTGTTTCCCATCACACGCTTTACAGCTTTTTTTCAGTTTATTTGTTAGCGTTACCGGCATTTGGTCTGGGCGGACGTTACATGACACCCGTTCAAGTTCATCACTGAAACTTACCTCAGGTTTGATTTTTTTTAAATGCAAAGGGCAGCCAGCCCTCTGACCATATATTCTAAGCTACCATGCCGGCTATACTAGTACACATTTTGACACCTGGTGTATTATTTGCAACTGTTGTTGGAAAGGAGGTGTCTCCCAGATGTGGGTGGCTGCCGGGAAATTCTGTGGACCAACAGTCCTGCAGTTGGATGTTGTTTTGCAGGACCATTTTTCGAAATGGATCCACAACATATGCAAATTCACAAGATTTTAAATTAGAGACCCACGCTCGTGCTGTAGAATTACTTGCTCTTAAATTTACGAGGGATCGTTAGTTGCAGTGATATAAATACGGGCTTGTTGCTACTGGGAAGCAATAAAATGTTCTGGAAGCAGACTGAACAACAAGGCAAGTGAACCAAATACTGGGACAGCCAAGCAGCCCAATGCGCTTCTTCTCAGAACAGACCACAAGGGATGGCAGTCACACAATGACCGAGGGTTGGCATAACTTTCTCTGACGCACTGTGTCGCTGCCACGCAAAATCCACAACAGTGACAGTCCCATGTAGCGATCACTTGCGAGAACATTTTATGAGTGAAGAGAAACCTTAACAGAAAGCGTTATTGTCTGCCGAACACAGACACGACTTTTGGCATGGACGCTCCGAGATACCTATTGGGCAGGTGAAAAAAAAAGAAGCCCCCAGTATTTGAAAGCTATGGGATGCTACTGAATGCGAGGCTCTTGCACAAGAAAACTTTGTTTCATAAAATAAGAATGACGGGCATTGGTTCATCTGGAACTTTTCCCAGAGTGACTGGAAGCACGGCAGTGCTCAAAGAAAGCTCTTTTATTGGCTGAAGAAAGAGCCAGACAGAGCGAGGGACGACTTTTTTTCTGAGGAAATCGTACGGAAGCGTTCACTGATTAACCAGGTTAAACATAGCTCAGGGACTTGTGCTCTCAGAGACACATTTTTAGAAGGGGGGGCTTGTAAGAAACAGAATCCAGCCAATCAGGTATAACTCGTAACGAAAAACCCGGTAAAGCGGGGCTTCCCTGACAGACACCTTCGCACTATAAATTCACAACCCATCTTACTCTTCTCTCCTGGTCGCCTTGCAGAGATGCCTCGCAGGACTTCTACTTATATCTCTATAACAGATCTTCACCTTATCACCCCAACTTAGAATGCAGGATACTGTCGCTGCTGCAGATTGAGGTCGCAGTACTTCTGCCACCAACAGCTACAATATGGTGAGACCAAGCCGACATCGTGAGATGTAAGTAATGTCAAATCAGTTTACAACTTTAACATCTTATAGATCCACTCTAACGACTTATCTTACAAATCATGAAACGTTTTTGCTTCCAAATCCAAAACAATTGAGAGGTCCTATCTTCCATCATTCTATGTGTTGCCTGCAGCATTTCTGCCCTTCACCAAGTCATTTCATGACCACCACATGGTACCTACATGATTTATTTTCAGTTCCCCCCCCCCCCCCCTACCCGACCACCATATCAGGTTAACAGATTTGCGTTCACACAGGTTGCCCTAAATAACTGTTTTATCGAGTGTTTCCACAGGAAGCCTTTATGAAATATTGTTGAGAATCAAGCATTTTTGTCATAACTGTGAATTGTCGAGATGATAAATAAACAAAATAATTAATATATCAAATTTCATTCACGTAAATTGCTAATAATAAAAGAAAACCACCTACAGTTGGATCATCAAGGACTCGGCCTGCAATTTAAAACAGTGGGTTGGAGACAGACCCTTGTGACCTGGATAATTAAAAATTTTTGGAAATTTGTGGTAAGTTCCTATGGGACCAAACTGCTGAGGTCATCGTTCCCTAGGCTTACACACTACTTAAACTAACTTACGCTGAGGACAACACACACATACCCATGCCTGAGGGAGGACTCGAACCACCGGCTCCGGAGACCGCACGGCTACCCCGCGCGGCTAGCTGATCCAACCTTTGTCACATAACTATGCTAAATGTCAATAATCAGGTGTCACACTACGTCCTGATGACAGGTGTCCTTAAAAACAGTATTATATCGAATTGTAGATGATTCAGCATCACTTCATTCTTGTATATTTACTGCTACCCCTAAGAACTGAAGTCTTAATAAAACGTATAAAAGTGGTTTTTACTTGACCTCTGCATCATGTAACCGCTTATACATAAATCTAACCAAAGCGAATACAGGAAGCCGTAAGACAACATGTTTTACAGTTTATTCACAACGTTATGGACGAATTCTTAGATGGTAGGTGAGGAGGGGATGGGGGTGGGGGTGGGGGGGAGGGGCGCTTGGTGCCGAAGAAGGAAACTCCTCTCACCAACTTCCAGCATGGCACGGCACGACAATCACTTCGTAGTGGCTTAGCTAACCACGGCTACTGTATCGTTAGATCGCTAATGTTAGCAGCGGCCAGACACAAAGCTGGCCAAAGTCGAGAGACTTCTGCCGAGCCAGAATTTTGGGGAGGTAAACAAGCTTTTCGCGATCTTGTTACAGATGCCATCGTAAATAGTTAGGGATTAAGAAAAAATCGTCTTCAGACGGCTACTACAAGCTTTTGTTGTTGAGACCGAGTGCTATTACGGTAAAGACACTGAACTAACAATCCTAGGTTCCCTAAATTATTGACTGTATATTTTGGGAGGGCCCTTGAAACGGACACGGTCTATTTCATTCTGCTTTCATGTTATTTCCGAGCAAGAGCTGTATCTGTAATGGCTTCGTCGTCGCGGTGCGGCTGGAGCTTACTGTTCCTAACTATCCTTCGTCTTGTCGTCTCTTACTGGCGCGGGGAGCACCTATAAACAATTTTTTGTGTTTTATATTATTGTTGTTCTAATTTATCATGCGAAGTCGTTGTTTACCTTCGCGCCACTTTGTACACATGACAAAGCATCAACAGAAAAGCGTGTAGCTACAATCTGTAGATGGAGTTTTTAAATCACTTAGGCCCCTAGTCTGCTGTGTCTGGTTGCTGTTTCGAGTTAATAGCTCTTACACTACTTTACGTCTTCATCTACGTCTACATCTACATTGGCTGACACAAATAGTGAAGTATCCTGAAGGGAAGGAGGAAATAAAACGAAACTTTAAAGACTGAGAGGATCTATCATATTATACCGGCGATAACAATATAAAATCAAATTTACAAAAACGCGGCTCTTTGGGCCTACTTATGAATTTGACGTTGCACTCCCTCTGGCCTGGAAGCATACACTGATTCGGAGGGCAATGGTGTCATTTAGCCGTTGTCTCTTTTTCTGAGGCAACCTGGCACCCAACTGTTGTAACTGATCCTTGACGTCGTGGGTACTTGCTCAGAGACGGAGTTGACGTTCGAACTGATCTCACAAGGTTCTATGAGGGGCAGAGCTGGCGATTTTTTATGGCTACTGGAGTACCTCAGCATTACGCAAACCGTTCATAGACATGCATGCCACATGCGGACCAGCATTGTCCTGTTGAAAACTAGCCCCATGGGACTGTCGCATCACAAGTTACAGGTGAGGACGCAGGATGTCCGTGACATAACCGTTTTGACAAAATGGTTCAAATGGCTCCAAGCACTATGAGACTTAACATCTGAGGTCATCAGTCCCCTATACTTAGAACTACTTATACCTAAGTATCCTAAGGACATCATACACATCCATGCCCAAGGCAGGATTCGAACTTGCTACCGTTGCAGCAGCGCGGTTCCGGGCTGAAGCGCCGAGAACCGCTCGGCCACAGTGACTGGCCCGTTCTGACATCAGAGTTCCCTCAATCACTATCATCCATGATCTGAAGTCATACCTAATACATCCTCACACCTTGACACAAGGTACAACACAGCTGCATCTCTACAAACCTTGAAACAATGGGACCTCTTCCCAGGTTTTCGCTATAGTCATCCGGGGTAACGGAGGGCGCCATTCATTGTTCAACACAATGCGACCCATTTTTCAGGAGTCCACGCTTCCCGGTCACGGCACTATTCCAAACAGCCGTTTGTATTGTGGCTTTAACAGCAACCTACGCATGTGATGGGAATTCCCTAGCCTGACGGCTGCAAGTCTCCGACCAATGGTGCAGGATGACACAGAATGTTTGCAGGGATTCCATTACTTGTTCTCGGATGGCGAGCACAGATGAGAAGACGTGACGATCTGCTGGGTGCACAATACGGCCATCCTCCCTTCTCGTGGTCAGACTTGCTCTACTGTAACCTTGACGACGAGTACGCCTGCCCTCACCTTCCCATGTAGTCCAAATTGGACTTCTGTCACATCCGAATGATCTCTAAATCAGGACTTTACACGACTGAACCACCAAACAAAGTCCCACGAATATGTCCCTTTCAACCTCTGGCAGGTGCTGAGAATGCTGACCCAGACGTATACGAGGTATCTCCGTGTCGTTCACAGTGATCACTCAACATCTGACGGCGTTTACGTCATTTATTCACCCTATAATGCATGGTAATAACACTAAACAAAAAGAACACTATTGGACCCTGTTGGCCGTTCTACTTGCAAAATGGTTCAAATGGCTCTGAGCCCTATGGGACTCGACATCTGAGGTCATCAGTCCCCTAGAACTACTTAAACCTAACTAACCTAAGGACATCACACTCATCCATGCCCGAGGCAGGATTCGAACCCGCGACCGTAGCGGTAGCGCGGTTCCAGACTGAAGCGCCTAGAACCGCTGGGCCACACAGAGAATTACAACTCTAATCGCTTATATATCCTCCGAAAAAGTATATATGTACTACGTTACATTGACACCAGACCATGTTTTCTGGTTGCTTCACTTTTTTCTCACGCAGTGTACGAAGGGTCAATCAATAAATAATGCAGCTCATTCTTTTCACGGCAATTTCGGTTGAAAAAATGCAGAATTTCTTGTGGGACATCGCAGAATGTTCCCGCTTCAGCCCCTACAGTTTCATGAAGTTCAGATCGTTAGTGGCGCTGTACGTAGCCTTCAAAGTGGCATCTGT
The DNA here is from genome assembly GCF_021461385.2 of Schistocerca piceifrons. Classification (NCBI taxonomy): domain Eukaryota; kingdom Metazoa; phylum Arthropoda; class Insecta; order Orthoptera; family Acrididae; genus Schistocerca; species Schistocerca piceifrons. The sequence continues at coordinate 437,577,698 of NC_060143.1, forward strand.
AATGAAGGTGCGTTCCAAGCAGGGAGCTGTCATTGAGTTTCTTTTGGCGGGAAACCAGAGCTTAGCGGATACTCATAAGCGCTTGCAGACTGTTTACGAAGATATGGCAGTGAACAAAAGCACGGGGAGTCGTTGGGCGAGGCGTCTGTCACCATCTCAACAATGTCACGCATACCTGTCCGATATCCCGTGTTCCGGCCGACCGCACACAGCTGTGACTCATGCAGTGTTGGAACGTACGGACTCTCATTCGAGGTGATCGACAGATTACAGTCAAACACCTCGCTGCACAACTGGAAGCCTCTCTTGGTAGTTCTGACACTCTCGTCCAGCAGTTGCGGTTCTCAACGGTGCATGTCTTCTGGGTTCCTCGCAGCCTTACAGAAGACCATAAAGAGCAATGAACGACCACCTGTGCGGAACTGCTTGTGCGTTACGACGCTGATCGTCACAATTTTTGGTCAAACATCGCCACAGGCGATGAAACAAAATTTCATCACTTCGAACCGGGAACAAAGTGGCAAGCCAGGGAGTGGTGCCACACCACCTATCCTGCAAAGAAAAAGTTCAAAACCATACTCTCAGCCAGTAAAGTCATGGCGACGGTTTTCTGGGACTCTGAAAGTGTTATTCTGTTGGCTGTCCTCCCCCATGGTGCAACGATAAACTGTAAAGCGCTACCCCAGAAAACTGAAGAAACGACTTCAGCGTGTTCGTCGCCACAAAAATACAAACGAATTTCTCCTTCTCCATGACAACGCAAGGACTCACTCAAGTCTGAACACCCAAGAGGAGCTCACATATCTTCACTGGACTGTCCTTCCTCATCTACCCCACAGCCCTGATCTCGCACTTCCCGACTTTCATAGGGACCCAATGAAGGATGTACTGCGCAGGAAGCAGTAAATGGATGATGCGGCAAGGCGTTGGCTCCGACGTCGACGAGTAGAGTGATACCATGTGGCCATAAAGCCCCCCCCCCCGCCCCCCCCCGCCCCCCCCCCCCCCCCCCCCACCGGTAAGGTGGCGTAAGGCCGTCGCATTGGAAGGAGATTATGATGAAAAAGTAGGGCTTTGTGGCCAAAAGAATGAGGAATAATACAGGGTGGTCCATTGATCGTGACCAGGCCAAATATCTCACGAAATAAGCGTCAAACGAAAAAAGTACAAAGAACGAAACTTGCCTAGTTTGAAGCGGGAAACCAGATGGCACTATGCTTGGCCCGCTAGATGGCGCTGCCATAGGTCTACATCATCTACATCTACATTTATACTCCGCAAGCCACCCAACTGTGTGTGGCGGAGGGCACTTTACGTGCCACTGTCATTACCTCCCTTTCCTGTTCCAGTCGCGTATGGTTCGCGGGAAGAACGACTGTCTGAAAGCCTCCGTGCGCGCTCTTATCTCTCTAATTTTACATTCATGATCTCCTCGGGAGGTACAAGTAGGGGGAAGCAATATATTCGATACCTCATCCAGAAACGCACCCTCTCGAAACCTGGCGAGCAAGCTACACCGCGACGCAGAGCGCCTCTCTTGCAGAGTCTGCCACTTGAGTTTATTAAACATCTCCGTAACGCTATCACGGTTACCAAATAACCCTGTGACGAAATGCGCCGCTCTTCTCTGGATCTTCTCTATCAACTGCGGATATCAACTGCGTTTTTTAAAATGGGAACCCCCATCTTTTATTATATATTCGTGTAGTACGTAAAGAAATATGAATGTTTTCGTGTGAGCACTTTTTTCGCTTTGTGATAGATGGCGCTGTAATAGTCACAAACATATGGCTCGCAATTTTAGATGAACAGTTGGTAACAGGTAGGTTTTTTAAATTAAAATACAGAACGTAGGTACGTTTGAACATTTTATTTCGGTTGTTCCAATGTGATAAACGTACCTGGGTGAACTCATCATTTCTGAGAACGCATGCTGTTACAGCGTGATTACCTGTAAATACCACATTAATGCAATAAACGCTTAAAATGATGTCCGTCAACCTCAATGCATTTGGCAATACGTGTAACGACATTCCTCTCAACAGCGAGTAATTCGCCTTCCGTAATATTCGCACATGCATTGACAATGCGCTGACGCATGTTGTCAGGCGTTGTCGGTGGATCACGATAGTAAATATCCTTCAACTTTCCCCATAGAAAGAAATCCGCGGACGTCAGATCCGGTGAACGTGCGGGCCATGGTATGGTGCTTCGACGACCAATCCACTTGTCATGAAATATGCTATTCAACACCGCTTCAACCGCACGCGAGCTATGTGCCGGACATCCATAATGTTGGAAGTACATCGCCATTATGTCATACAGTGAAACATCTTGTAGTAACATCGGCAGAACATTACGTAGGAAATCAGCATACATTGCACCATTTAGATTGCCATCGATAAAATGGGGGCCAATTCTCCTTCCTCCCATAATGCCGCATCATATATTAACCCGCCAAGGTCGGTGATGTTCCACTCGTCGCAGCCATCGTGGATTTTCCGTTGCCCAAAAGTGCATATTATGCCGGTTTACGTTACCGCTGTTGGTGAATGACGCTTCGTCGCTAAATAGAACGCGTGCAAAAAATCTGTCATCGACCCGTAATTTCTCTTGTGCCCAGTGGTAGATCTGTACACGACTTTCAAAGTCGTCGCCATGCAATTCCTGGTGCATAGAAATATGGTACGGGTGCAATCGATGTTGATGTAGCGTTCTCAACACCGACTTGTTTGAGATTCCCGATTCTCGCGTAATCTGCCTGCTACTGAAGTGCGGTTTAGCCGCGACAGCAGGTAAAACACCTACTTGGGCATCATCATTTGTTGCAGGTCGTGGTTGACGTTTCACATGTGGCCGAACACTTCCTGTTTCCTTAAATAACGTAACTATCCGGCGAACGGTCCTGGATACCGAGCAGGATACATAGCACACGCCCGTTGGGCATTTTGATCACAATAGCCATACATTAACACGATATCGACCTTTTCCACAGTTGGTAAACGGTCCATTTTAACACGGGTAATGTATCACGAAGCAAACACCGTCCGCACTGGCGGAATATTACGTGATACCACGTACTTATACGTTTGTGACTACTACAGCGCCATCTATCACAAAGCGAAAAAAGTGGTCCAACTAAAACATTCATATTTCTTTACGTACTACACGAATATGTAACAAAAATGGGGGTTCTTATTTTAAAAAATGCAGTTGATATCCGTTTCACCTATGGCAGCGCCATCTAGCGGTCCAAGTATAGCGCCATCTGGTTTCCCCCTTCAAGCTAGACGAATTTCGTTCTTTGGAGTTTTTTTCGTTTGATGCTTATTTCGTGAGATATTTGGCCCGGTCACTATCAATGGACCACCCTGTATAGTGTATAGGAATCCTAAATAAATTCAGTCTGCCTCCAGAATGAAATGTGTTGCATTAGTTATTGAACGCCCCTCCTGTATTCCGCATGCTACCTCACAGTGTGTTGTGGAGGGATATTCCTGTACTTCTGTCACATTCCTTCTTTCCTCTCCCAATCACGAAAGGTGCACTGGAAGAATGATCGTTGGCAAGATTCTGTGTGACGTCGAATATATCTACGCTTACCCTCGCGATTTTTTCACGAAATCTATATAGGAAGAGAGAATATGTTGGCTGACTCTCCTAGGAAAATACACTCTCCGAATTGTAACAGGAAACCGCATCGTCATAAGCAGCATCTACGTTGTAGCGTCTGCCACAAGCGGTGGATCAGCACCTCCGTGATACTTTCGCGCATACTAAACGAATATGTGATGGAACCCACTGGTTTTCCTTAGATCGTCTCTATTTCCACTATCAGTCCTACCTCGTAAGCATTCTAGCCCAAAGAGCAAGTGCTCAGAGCCATTTCAACCATTTTTGATTTGACAGGTAGGGTATATGTAATTTACTCAGGTGAACGGCGATGCTGTCCTCGTCCGACAATTCGGATTAAGGTTTCAGTGGTTCCTATAAATTACAGAAGGCAAATGCTGGGATGGTTCTTTTGAAAATGACAATTAAAGCTTGTTTCCTGTCTCTGACGACCTTGTCGTCGGCTGAACGTTAAAATTTGTGTCCTTTTTTGTTCGTATGTAATTCAATGGGGAATCATTTTTAGTCTCCAATGGGCAATACAACATTTTTCCCGCCTGCAGAAAGAGACTACAATGAGTGGTTACTTGTTCATCGCAGGCCACATTTTAATTATTGTTGCTAAAGTTGTGACTCATCATGGGAATCTCAGACACTACATTTATATGATTCCAATGGAGACCGCTGAAGTCACAGTATGTGAGTAACCGCTACTTTTAAGACGATGGAACTGACGTTCTAAGTCGGCAACAAGTTCATTCATTGATGGGCTTAGAGTTGAGAGTTTGTATTTTGTTGTTTGTCTTAAAGGCACTAGCCAGCAAGCGTATTTGCGCCTGTACAGTAGTACTTAAGTTCAATAAAGAATTAACTGCATAAAAATAACTAAGAAAATTTTCAAGTTTGTAAAATATTAGCAAAATAACTTGAAGTGATATGTGGGCAAATGATGTACGCAAATATTTACGAAGAACTTGAAAAATGATTTTAATGCTTATCGGTTATAGCTGTCTAGAGGTGTATACCAAATGCTCATCCGCAACCACCCTACAAAGAAGTGGGAAAAGATTCAGCAGTTTAACAGGCAGTTCATACTTCTTACGTCATCAATTAATAATCAACACTCAAAACCATGGGCTGCCCTCTCTCCTTGTTTAGCCCCAGAGACGGCTCATTGCGCTAGTTAATATAAACTTATTATCATTTCGTTTAGGTTTCTGTAGCGTGAAATATAATTTCTTTCGTTTTGGAAGCGGCCGAGGGTTATTATTAAAAAGTAAATACTGGGCAAGCAGCCAAACAAAGCAAGATCGGATATTCGGGCCTCACTTATTAAACATTTGAACAGGTAGCAGCTAGTGACAGTCTGGCCTCGGTCATTATCTTAATTTCACGATTTCTCTTTTAAGTGATAAAATACATTATGCCTCATTGTTTCTACAAAAGCGTGCGACATCCGCGCCGAGTGACGAATAATGGTAAGTTGTAAGCGACAGATCAGAAATTGTCAGTGATTCCTGAAAACAATGTTACAGATTGCGAATAGCAGGTATGTTCTATGCTTACCTTGGTCTACTTTCCACGTACTGTTCTCCGTAATTCTAGATATAAATGTTGAATGAAACCGGGATTTTAAAATATTGTGTTTGATTCCTCATGTTTTCATGTTGTGGCTACTTGATGGACAATAGAATATTTAGATGCTTTGGGTTCAGTCGCAAATTATAGAAACAGCTTCAAAGTGAACATATAGAAACAACTTAAAAGTTAACATAAATCCATCTAATTTTAATTATCTGTGATTATACTGTTAATATTACATTAATTGTAATCAAAGAAATAATCAGAATTTTTGCGCTTTTGCGGAGAATAGTTCTTACAAATTTCATGACGTCCCGAACAAGTACATAGCAACAATAATACAAAATTTCTCTGCACGTCAAATAGTTCAGCCTTTCACAAGATTTCTTAATGTAATTCGGTGCCAATAGACCATATTATTAAGGACGTTGTTGCTTGTAGCCACAGTACACGTTCCAAAAGGAGCAAAAAAGTAAGTGGTTTAATTACAGTTGTGTTGGTAGATTTATTCTGCTCGAACGATTACAATTTCTGGGCCCCCTCCTCTGCGTACTTTTGAATGTAAAACGGATGTTCCCTCTCGACGCGGAGAAACACGGGAGTATGTAATTTAAAATGTGGCTAAATAAGTTCAGAACTGTAGTTGTCGAAAATGCGGTTATCATTTGTTTAAGGTATGCCACCGGACTGTGTTCAAATTCAAGTATTGTAGCGTATTAGTTTGTAGCTTGTCTGTTTAGTTCTTCCACTGCAATTAATGGTTACGTACAACATATCTCGTCATGATCACGTTTTGCCCTGAGTAAAGGACAGTTACAGTCGTTTATGAAATACAACATCATAATAGGGAAAAATCAGTCTTAAATATAGTCTTTGTGGAACAGAAGGGGGTCGTCAAAATTATGAGTCCAGCCTGTATGCCCTACCAGGCGTTTAATCAAACAGCTACGGATGCTCACATGTATGGCAGTACATTTTTTCGTTTATGCACTTTTTCAGCGATGATCATGCTAAAAGAATTAAACATGATCTACACAAAAACAAAAAAATTATCACTATGGTAAAGAAGGGCGTATATTATTCAAGCCTAGAGGTATAAACTTCCAATTCATGTCATATCGGTCACTGGGAATATGACTTTAAAAAACTGCTCTTTCCATTCTATTTTTTTTTTACTTTTTTTAACAATTTTTATGACAGTATTTTTTTTTTTGACAGTTTGCAATACTTTGCCAGCTGTGATGAACTTATGCATTGCTGTATGAATTTGCTATACGGCACTAATATCTCACTTTTAACATTGCAATCGTCTGACTTCTCGTCTGAGCAACTGAACATCACTTTTCATGTAATTGTTTGAATACCATTTATCTATTGTTGAAATGTGATTTATCTGACACTTTCTACATCCTAGCGATACGCTCTCATCAAGGATATTTGGTATTCACAAATAAATAAATAACTGTGTATTTAAACCTAACAAACAGCTATGAGGCGCTGTTCCTTGTAGATCAGCTATCTTCCCGTTTCATGGTTGATGGAACATGTCTGCCTACAAAAGCTTTTTCTTCACACACTGCTTCCAGACGATGTGTAGGAGAAGGCAGAATTTTATAACAGTGTTACTGAACGACTATTCTCTGGACATCGCTGGTAATGTTTCATTATGTGTGTGACAGCTCGTTCATGAAAGTTGCGACATTGATCATACGCGACAAGTTAAAACTGTGTGTCACACTGAGAGTAGCCACTGACCGTGACAGGTTACTTCGAATTTTATTCTTTGCAGGTGACACGTGTTATAGTGAAAGACATGGGGCCTAATATAAACTGTGTAGCTAATTCAGCAGTCGGTAACATCAGCAAGTGGCTTTCTGAGCCAGTGTTGCCAACTCTCCAAAACCAAATAAGCTAAATGTGACTACGAAAAAAAAGCCAGAAAAAAGTATTATTGCGCAGTTTTATTTTGGCAATAATTATACTGTGTAAGGTATCTAAGACGTATATCAAAATCCAGGAAGGTAGATATTGTTAGATAACTCCAGCTATATGAAGAACAATTTGATCATATTTTGTACACAGACAAGCCAAAACGTAATCAACGCTGTTACTATTTGGATGGAATTTGTTTTTACTTTGGAATCAAGTTCTCGAACAATAATTTACTCATATCAGGTACGTAATTCAGTTTAAAACGACTTCACGAAATAACTGCTCCACAGGATTTTGCATCATTTCTTAACGCGTGCACGATGGTTTTAACAGCCGGAGGGAAAAGCAAAAAAATAAAAATTTAGAGGCGAGCCTTGAGCATCTCATTAGAGAAATGATTTCTGGGTGCACCATTACTTCGAATGCAATATAACAAATTGAAAATTTTGTTTCTGTGACACGAGTACAAAATATTAGCCCATTTTTCAAATCTAGATATTTTGACGAAAAAGGTATTTAAATAAACATCTTCATGACAGTTTCTTTTGTATAACTTTTCCTCACAATAAAAAATATGCATAATGTTTCTGCTAGCTACTTACAAGATAAATTTCACATACCTCCACTGTAATACTCGTATTACTGCACTGAATAAAAGTTCGCTGTTCCCCTCCTCAGTTATGTTGTTGGCACATTGTTTATTGCAACTGTCAAGTGTATGACTTGTGACTCATCCTGCATGAATCAAAATTTACTTTGCTTAGAACAATTTCTTTCATTATTATGAAATTGCGATACTATGCTATGCAGCAACAGCGTTTCCAGTACGGATCCGAGCTCTTTGTTTTTCGTCTTGCGTACGTGTATTCTGACGAGCTCAGAACACACCTCCAATAAAGATTTAGCTTGCTTTGTTGTGCTGTTTAATTCAGTCTAGTAATACGTTTTCATGGAATATTGAAACTTTTTTAAAATTTTAGTTCAATGCGAGTAATTTTCCTGTAATCAACGTGGATTTTAACGCTTTCCTGTTGTCAAGGGGAAAATAAAGCTAGAACAGAAGCCAAATGATGGTGAAAAATCCATACTTCCGGACCACAGCTAAATCACTCATTTGCCTGCTAAATGACATTAAAAAGAAGCCAGAGGAGGTTCTGAAATGAGCGCAAAATATGCAGTGTCTGAGACGGGATTCACGTAAAGGTGAAATTTCATTGTCCCAAGGTGGTCAAACAGTCACCCAAGTCGATCAGCTTAAATCCTTAGAACAGAGAGCACATGGAAAACCTTCTTGGAAATGTCACGTTCAAGATCTCGTGGAGAAACTAAATACTGTTGTCTTCTCTACTGGAATTATTTATTTTGCTGGCTTTCAATCTCTTATCTCATGTGGTGTTATTTTGGGGCAACTCTGTGCCGTTATTAAGAATATTCTTATCCCAGAAACGACTGTCAGACTGCGGTGTCAGTTCGTGATTCTTGTGTAGGCAAGGTCTGTGCAACCTGATCCGGCCCAAAGCAAGTATCAAAGCGGCCTCCCAAAAGATTCCGTTTATGTAATTTCATGATAAATTGAATATTTTCAATTTGAAACTCCAGGAAAACGGTATTATTCTTTTCCCTCATTGGTCCACCCCCACTACCTTTTTTTTTTCTTGTCGATTGTTGTTAGTGTTAAGTATATAACGTGCGACACAAAAATACTCGTTGTCTTCCAGTGTAGCCCTGGTAAGTTAAGAGGTTGGACATACCTGGTAGGCTGTCGATTAGGTGTCTCGGAAATCTAACTTTGCCATCCCTGTACTTATATTGCATCATGGGGTTTTTGTTGACAGTGTTGAGTCACTGTGAAGAAACTGCTATAATCCATCCAGTGAACATTAGACGGAAAAGCAATGTGTTCTTCGACAGCACTTGCTTAAGGTTTGAGCAGTAAGATGTGAACTATTCAGCAGGTTTCATTTTTAATGGGATTCAAGAACTGAAAAAAAACAAAAAACAAACGAAGGATGAACCCGAAGTGTTCTAATACCGGAAGAAAGATTTCCTTGTGAGTCACTCATTCTATTTTGTACAGGGGTTTCTCGCAGCAACAGAGAACATTTCTCTGTAATGCGTTATTTATTCGTATGCTCTCTCACAATTTTTTCGTGTTTTATTAATTGTTTTCTTTGTAAATTCTCTAACCAACATTCTACAAACTTATTTTCTAGCTCGTTCCATGAGCATGATATATGAAACAAGAATAAATAAATCAGGATGCTTGAGTTTGCAGACAATGCGCTACAAATAACATTCTCCACTATGCTATTGATCTGCTGAAGGCAGGGATCCGTGTTCGAATATCATTCAGGTATTGCGTTTGAATTTATAGCGTATCGATAACGCAGAAAATACTCCCCTTATCAGTAATCTCAGTTAGCAATTAGCAGTTAATAGCGTATGGTGTGTGTGAAAGTGCGCTGTGTACGTGTGTTTCGGGTGGGGGAGGGGGTCTGCGATATCTCAGAACCATTATTTTACTGTAGGAAAATCTGAAAAAACAGGAGAAAAGGAAGTACCGTAGCAGTTGGTGTCACTGATGTATGTCACTGACCGAAATGTAATTGAAGAATCTATTGCACATTTTCGTCGTGCGCAGTATCTTATACATAATTTGAAAATAAAGAAAAAAGAAGAAAGCATTCCCTTTTCATGCGCTGCGAATGTGGTTGCGGCGTCTGCTCTAATGACAAATTTGTTTTGTACAAAATCAGACGCTAGCTTGTTTCCATTCCTGAGGATCAAATCATTTACAAAGGTAAACCGCGATCATTTACAAACGTAAAGCGCGAACGAGTAAAGATTAGAGAGTACTGCTCTAAGGTGCGCGTCATATATCTTGGCGGCCGAGTTTAGGTTCGTTCTGCGCATTTGACGTCACAAATCACAGTCAGCCAATGAACAGAGAACGACGTTGCCGGATCTCGACTGCAGTGCAGAGCACGGACGAGTGTCTTCAATTTTAGAAACGTTCAGTCATAAATGAAGTAATTGAACAAAAGCAATGTCTTGATAGCAGACTTTCTTTTATAGAAAGTTTGGAAAAAGCATTCTTTACACCAATTGCTTCATGTTCTATTAATTAATTAAACCAAACAAACAATAAGCCTCCTAATTCAGGCGATAGCAAGGAAAGGTGTTTGTATCAGTCTCACGAACCGCTTTTTCGCAATAAAGAACAGCGGTAATTGTTTATTTCCTATTGTACTTCGACAACTCTTAAATTCGGTGATCTGATGGGATCCGGTGCATCCACTGCGGCAAGGCCGTTGCCGGTTAAGTTTGTAAGCTGATCATTTATTCCTTATTAATTTTGAGCAGTAAATGACAGAGCAAAGCTGCTGGCAAAGACAGTTTGCGTGTCATTTCCACTATCCATCATCACTAATTAGTTAGTACATTTTGTCATAAATTGTTGGCTTAGTAACTAATGTATGTGATGAAGTATCAGAATTATACCCACAGAATTACGCCCACAGAAATACCAAAGTTGCGTCCGCATTCACCACCATCCGTAAACTATCTTAACTGCAATTGTTTTCTATGTAAATTTTATAATTTTGTGTTGAATAAAAATGAAGAGCGGCTCGGCGATAGTGAAACAAAATCCCTAATTACGGGCGCATTTATGGGCACCGTTGGCAAGCACGTAGAAACCAACTGTCCATTGAGATTTGATACAAAAAATACGTGGATAAGAGTTAAGCACAGTGAGAGCTAACAACGGCTCTGGGGATTTCGCGCGCATCAAAGTTTTATTCGCTCTAGAATAACAACAAAATAACTCGAGGTAGGAATTTCTTTACGGTAAGCAGCAATTTGTTTAATACACAATAATGTACTTCCAGTGGATTTACGTCACCAGATGCTTGAGCACTGCAGTCGATGTCCAGTGGCACAGCATACGTTTGTTTACATTTGAAAGAGGTACATGAGGTCTCCTATCTCTCGTGTTCCTATATTCCGTTCAGAAGAAGCCTCTACTTCGGCCTGCGGCTTTAAACATAACTCACGAGGTATGGTCTCTCAGACCGCACGAAAATTTTCGATCTTGTTCCCCACGGTCAGTTCTGCTGAAATACCCCCCTACCATCCTAAAATCGTCAATTCAATAATTTTTTGTTGTGAGCTACATTATCGTCTTCTTCGTTTGTTGTTGAGACGTGTTGTTGGGTATGCTGCGATCTCCTAGACCGCGCCTCGTGACCTATGTCCCTATTTTCTTCAATATGGTACAAAATTTGCTCGCAGGAACGTGTCTGTTTTAACGATGAATTTGTTTGTCAGTAGATGGAGGAAGATGTCAGAAATATAGATCAAGAAAGAGACGGAAAAGAGACGATTTTACAGTAGCCAGTGATCACAGTTCTGCTAGCGGAGGGACATTGAGAGGAAGAGCTTCAGGACAATTGTGATGGAGTCCTCCGTTTCTCCAATAAAAAATCGTATGTGTTCACTGTGGTTGTAAAGAAAACTGTGATCACAGCAATGACTGTCACTTCTGCAGACTTCCTTTTTGTAACTGAGGGCAATTGTAAATGCTAAGTATGGACCCAAGGATTTAGTTTTACGTGAAAATTTACTTGTTACAGAGATACTATAATTTTTTAGAATGTAAAATTCAGTTTTCTAACAGTTCTTTAACGCGAACTATTAAAAATAGCCGCACAAAATGTGTGATAAAAAGTAAATTCCTGTAGGCCTCATTTATCGAAGTAATATCAACAACAGAGTTCTGAAACAACACTTAAGTAATTCTAAAACTAAATGTAATTTATTTAAATTAAATTAAAAATTATTTAAATTAAAAATTGCAAATGATTTTCGCCTTAAATCTCTGCCAAAATATAGGGTTCCCAGGGACGTCAGCTCGTAGCATACTTTATAGAAAAGTTACCTCCTGAATTACGGGATGTACTTGTCCATCGCCGGCCGGTGTGGCGGAGCGGTTCTAGGCGCTTCAGTCTGGAACCGCGTGACCGCTACGGTCGCAGGTTCGAATCCTGCCTAGGGCATGGATGTGTGTGATGTCCTTAGGTTAGTTAGGTTTAAGTAGTTCTAAGTTCTAGGGGACTGATGACCTAAGGTGTTCAGTCCCATAGTGCTCAGAGCCAACTTGTCCATATGCACAATTAGAAACTTCCATAACATCAGTAACCAACCACAAGAGGTTCTTTATTTAAACAGCAATCATACCAACTGAAAGTTGGGAGCGCCAAATTAATGCCTGGTGGGAAGGGACAGGTAAGTAAATTATTTCATCTCATCCACATTTTTAGCTTGCTTCCTCCAACGTCACGTGGCGCTCCACTCCTCAGTTGGCAGCAACAGGAAGCCCTCGGTCAAATAGCATATTTGCTTCAGCTTCCGCTCGCCGACCATTGAGCTGCTACAATACCTTAGGCCGGTGTTAATCATATTTCTTTGTCAAAGTTGATACGTCAAATATTTATGTCAAACAAATTTGACGTTGTAATAGGGAACTTTGTCAAATCTCGCTTGTCGTCAAATAAATATGATGAAATCTACGGCGGGAAATGTGACCGCTTGGAGCGCTGGAGTCGCTACAGCTATTTGATGTCTCTGTACATCTAATTGTATTTGTATACATGGCTTCCAAGTTGGTATTTTCCTTTGACTCCTTTTTTTTTCAATAAACTTATAAAACTGCTTCGACTAGGATGAGAGGCGGGATGAGCAATGGGCAGAGTGCATGCTATTAATTTGTGTTGATAGATAGGTGGAATATGCTGCAGGCCAAATATGTCCACAATCACAGCTATAGCCATCCACCTCTACATCTGGAAACATCCAAGCAGCTTTTCAGTAAACCGACTAGAGGATGTGTTCACACTCTAAAATAGAAAATTCTTTCTTAGATTTCCATTCTACTTTGTCTATTTTTGAACCCTGGATGCCTCACGTTAAAAAGCGCTTCATCTGTTTCGTACTTCTTATTAATTTTGTTGTTGCTGGAACACTAATTCCATTAATGAAATTACTAAAAAATAAAAATAGTTCTTATTGCCCATATAACCTACTAAACATATGTTTACTTTTACATATTCCCCCTTCACAGGTTTATAAATCGCCTATCATGTTTCTGGAATTACTTTGGTTAATGTGCAATGTGATATTCGAGTGCTATGTTTTAGAGCAGCTCTCTCTTGTATCAAGAAATACCAGTCTCACAGTTTGTCTGTCTTCTGCAGGTATAGCATTTCTCAAATGAGTATTCTGTTTTGTAATATGAGAAGCCACTTGACTGAAAAACTACTGAAATACACTCTCATCCATTCGCAAGTAATTTATATCTAAGACTTGACATCCTCCACTTGCAGCTCTTGTAATAAATTTTGCTGAATGCTTTTACTATATCGACGTAATACCTATGGATTCATCCAAGTACGTTTCCTTTTTTCCGCCGCTTTTCTTCCAAATACACACACAATACAATTGTGGTACTAACATCTGCAGCGCATAATAACAAGTTGTTACCTGCTATCTTGAAATTTGACGAAAAATATGACACAATGTAATACATTCTTTTAGCGCCACGTCAAAGATCTTTTTTCTTTGTCAAAGAAATATGATAGTGTAATACCCGCAGTAGCGAAGCAGTAGTAAGCACTCCATTGTTGAACGTGAGCCAACTATGTAGGCTGGAGTACACCAAAACAGGTATCACATACAATGTTGCCACATAAACATTATTCGTGATGTCTACTCGGCAGCCCGTGGGTTCGCGGCAACGGCGCATTCATATTCATAGCCGTGCACTGCACACTGTTAAGCGCGATGTCCAGTAAGCACAAGACCAGTCGTAAATACAACTCTTTATAAAATCCACACCACACTGTATGGTCACAGTGGTTGTAGTTTCTTACAACCACAAACGAGACCTTCAAAACAAATCCACGCTTTCTGTTACGTGTTTATCCTGGGCAGAGAAAAAGTTGCTCTAGAAATGTCATAAGAACTTTTTCTGGGTGATTGAAAAATTCTGTAACTTGAGAATTCCGCTACCAATATACGTACGTGTAACAAAATTTCAGTAACATCGGACAAAGATATTTCAAGCTATATAGTTTTGAAGTGAGCCGTTCGTAACAAAGACGTCGAAAATCGGACACTCCTTACTACAAGCTAAAATAAAACAATATATATTGAACTTTGAAACCAAATTGCTCCGTACAGCGCAACGCAGAGTAAGCAAGAAAAATATTGGGTACCTCATTTTGCGATAGACTTATATTGGCTTGCTTGCAATTAAAGCTTAAACTCGAGTCTCCATAATAAAAAATGCGATAGCAGTTTTTTCTTTACGAAATGACACTGTAGGAACGACACTGTGACGACAGCGTGCATTTACAGTCGCAAGCCGAGGGAAAGACTTCTTCTCGAAGGCAGGAGATAGGAACACGGGGGTAGGAGAATTCGCATACCTCTCTCGCTTAATTTTTAAATCGTCTTTCTTTCGTGTTTTCTTCCAGTTAGTTTTTGAGCCCCCTCGATGCCATCGGCCTTGGCAATTGAATTTTTAGGTGCTGGTAGAACTTGCTGTGTAATGAGATTTGCCGGCCGGTGTGGCCGAGCGGTTCTAGGCGCTTCAGTCTGGAACCGCGTGACCGCTACGGTCGCAGGTTCGAATCCTGCCTCGGGTATGGGTGTGTGTGATGTCCTTAGGTTAGTTAGGTTTAATTAGTTCTAAGTTCTAGGCGACTGATGGCCTCAGAAGTTAAGTCGCATAGTGCTCAGAGCCATTTGAACCATTTTTGTAATGAGATTTGTTGACGTGAAGATGACACTGGTTGCATAGACTTCATACAGTTGAAATAGTTTTCACGTCAGAGGTATTCAACAGTTCTGGTGTAACTGGGTTGACAGGTCCGAAAATAGGAAAGCCGGACTCAGTGTTAAATTTGTTGGGACATTTTTAAATACAGTCAACTGATCATTTATTAATACTCAATTGCAGTCAGTCTTTTGCGAGATCAACCTTAAAGGTGCTTAAACTAAAAATACAATATGTAAATAGTCTTATAATTCAGCGATTATAATAGCAACTAGGTGGTCAGTCTTCTTAATGGCTCGTTCGGCCAACGAAGAAATACGTACGATACACACATAAAAATAGCTTTCGTTGGAATATCTAGTGTATATATCCCTATGATATATCTCCATATTCCTCGTTATATTTATTCCTTACGCTTATTACCCGTTCAGTTTACCTAACGTGACCTAACCTAATTGCCGATATACGTGGGCGCGCTGCGAACTGTTGGTGTGCTGCTATTGGTGATTTAGGATGATGCAAAAACGGTATACCTCCGCTCAATAAAAATGTAACTTGTTTCGTGTACTGTACTTGGTACACGTGCAACAGATAAAAGAAATATACGTTCTGTTAACACATTCTTGTACAGAAAAACAGTGGAAATGAACATTGATAATATAGAACTCTTGTTTAACGACTGAACATTGTAGCTGTGCGTGCGTTTAGGAGACAACGGCACACTCGCATTTAATATATTCTTCTACAGGAAAACATGGGAAAAGAAAAAAGAAAGCTGCTGTATTACGATCGAGTAACTGAAGCGAACGCGTAATACATTTGCTATTAGCACATTCTTTACAGAGAATCGTGCGAAATTAAAATAAAAATTATTGTTTTTGGAACTAATTATTTGAGTTGAGCGTGCAGCAAATAAAAATACATTCGCTGTCAATACATTATTCTACGGAAAACCATGAGAAATGAAAATGAAATTTCGTTGTACTACCTAATAACTAACAAACACAAGTCGCCACTGGGGTGGGGCTGGGGGGAGAAGGATCGACTGAAACCATATATAAAGAGGTGTAAGTTATGGTCCTAGGTATCACATCCTCTAGCAATTCACCATAGTGGACCCTCGTTTGCAAGTAATGGACGAAAATGAAGTTTCAGGATTTCGCGCGAGAATGTATACCATTAACATACATAGCCCATACTGGCACCTGTAGTAGTGCAGTGGCCAGCACATATGCCTACTCCCCAAGAGGTTGTAGATTCAGATCTTGTCAGGTGCTGTTACTTTTTTTTTAAATTTCCAAAACTTTATCGAGATGACTTTAATCACAATGTCATGAAATCTTTTAGCGAGAAATACATTTTTGACCGCATTGCACAACCAATAGAAACAGATTACATATTCTACTTGTTTTTTAATCAATGCATCAGCATTGTCAAACGTTTAAATATTGTAATGGATAAATAACAATAATTAAAATCACATAAACGAG
This sequence comes from Schistocerca piceifrons, assembly GCF_021461385.2. NCBI lineage: Eukaryota > Metazoa > Arthropoda > Insecta > Orthoptera > Acrididae > Schistocerca > Schistocerca piceifrons. The sequence continues at coordinate 437,594,150 of NC_060143.1, forward strand.
GATTCCAAATGATAAAAGAAAGACGGGAACAAAAAACGTGACCTTGTGAAAAAAGTTCATGCAATGTTTTCAACAACCTTTGATTCATATGTAAGGGGTGGACACTAAGCTATTATGCACAGAGTTCTGTCTCATCTGCTGACTCGGCAGAGCTATTGCTGTTGTCCGAAGCAGCCGTCTCTGTCGAGTCTGATTCTGCCTCATCCGGTGTATCCTGAGTACCACGAGACGAAACTTCACTGTCACTGTCTGGCTGAAGCTGAATAATTACGCTCTCTGTAGCTTCGTCCATTAGTGTGTGTCTGTGCCAGTATTCGTCAATAATGCACCGAAGGGCCAAGGAAACTGGCACACCTGCCTAATATAGAATATAGTGTAGGGTCCCCGCGAGCACGCAGAAGTGCCGCAACACTACGTAGCATGGACTAATGTCTGAAGTAGTGCTGGAGGGAACTTATACCATGCATCCTGCAGAGCTATCCATAAATCCGTAAGAGCACAAGAGGGTGGAGATCTCTTCTAACAGCCGATTGCAAGGCATCCCACATACGCCGAATAATGTTCATGTCTGTGGAGTTTGGTGGCCAGCGAAAGTGTTTAAACTCAGAAGACTGTTCCTGGAGCTACTCTGTAGCAATTCTGGACGTGTAGGGTGTCGCGTTGCCCTGCTGGAATTGCACAAGTCCGTCGGAAGCACAATCGACACGAATGGATGCAGGTGATCAGACAGAATGCTTACGTACTAATCACCTGTCAGAGTCGTTTCTAGACGTACCAGGGATCTCACATCACTCCAACTGCAAAAGCCCCTTATCATTACAGAACCTCCACCAGCTTGAACAGTTCCCTGCTGACATGCAGCGTCCATGAATCCATGAGGTTGTCTCGATACCCGTACACGTCCATCCGCTCGATACAATTTTAAACGAGACTCATCCGACCAGACAACATGTTTCCCGTCATCAGTAGTCCTTTGTCGGTGCTGAAGGGCCCAGACTAGGCGTAAAGCGTTGTGTCGTGCTGTCATCAAGGGCACACGAGTGGGCCTTCGGCTCCGAAAGTCCATATCGATGATGTTTCGTTGAATGGTTCGCACATTGACACTTGTTGATGGCCCAGCATTGAAATCTGCAGCAATTTGTGGAAGGGCTGCACTTCTATCACTTTGAACGATTCTCTTCAGTCGTCGCTGACCTCGTCCTTGCAGGCTGGCCCCGTCCCAGCAGCAGAAATCGATCATAGCTCCGCACTCTCAAAGAACGCCATTTCTGCTCCCGAATGAACCACTATTACTCTTTGTCCAGAACTCCCATTATTCCGCACACCTGGTACGTCTCTATGCTGCCAACATTTACTGACAGTGTGGTGTGTATGCACCCATGTTTCATCAGTATGCACGACGATTTTCTTCGCACCTTTCTCGCTTTCTCCCAAAGTTCTAAGTGTGCACGCAGAGCTACAATGTCCTCGCTCTCAACCAGAAATGTTCGTCTATTTTTACATTTTTTTAAAACGAAACCTTACATCTTCCAAAATTTTCCATAAAGTGGTTCATTTCCTCATGAAATTAACGTCTGTGTCCTTCTTCACCCAATTGTAAAACTTTCGAAGAGTGGGTAACTCGCCTTTAATATCGTAAGATTCCAAGAACTTTATTTTCAGTAAACACCTAACAAAATCGTCGACACACTTCGTTTTCTTCTTCTTCCTTGGTGTCAATTTTCTGACCATTCTGGCTTTCTTAATATCGTTCACAACATTACGCACTGTTCTTACACTCCTACTACGGCTGCTGCTCTGTCCAGAGCGCTTTCTAACAGTGTTATCAAAATTTTCCGGTTTTCTTTTCGACAGAACTGAACTACGTTAATAATCAAGACTTATCTGTCTGAGGGTACTCTTCGATAACGTATATATGCGCGATCACCGTCTATTTCAGCAGACGCTAAGAATACACAGCAGTAGTAACGCACTATGACAATAGCGTGACTGTACAGTGTCGAGCCACGAGCGTCATTCGTGTACTATCGAGTATTGTCGGACGCCTTCGGCCCCGTCAGTATGTAAGTTCCGCGTTCTGCCGTCGGCAATTGTAAAATTAATAGGTAATACATCATTAGCTTGGAATGCGTCCTATTTGTACGTTCTCTAGTTCATCGCCAAAAACTCTGACAAAAGCCGGACGTGTAAATATTTCACCAGATGCGACTATAAAAAGCCGGACATACCAGGCTAAGTCCGAACACCTGGCAACCCTAGATGTAAACCCCACGGTCACAAGACCGTCGTACCTTCATGACAAATAAACAGGATTTATGAATGGCGGAAGTGTGCACCTGCCATTACCTAAGATGCTGTAACGTTACAAGCAGCTGGTCTGACTTCAGCGGGACGGACTGAATCCGACAGGTCGGTGTAAATGTCTGTCGGGGCGGCAGCCAGCTGTCAGACGAACTGTGACAGACGAACTGAGCGGAAGTAAAAGCGGCCAGCAAGCTGCGAGGCCCAGCGGTCATCGAGATTTTTCCAGGTAGAAAAAGATGTGTGGTCCGGCGACATGGTCCCGGGACGAGCTAATATGAAGGGACCTGTGACATGAAATTTCACTAGTATTGTTTTAACTAAAATATGTGCAACTTGTTACAAGCATGCTAGAGAAATACCGGCAGTGGGACGGGCTCATTGAACATAAATCCATGTCTGAAGCTTTAATAGTTAAAAATTTAAAGATATTATTGCCATTGTTGTTTACAGTAAGTGACAACTGAATCTATAACGAAAGTCACACTCGTGATACATCAGACGAAAGAGGAGAATGCCTGCAATAATGGGCAGATTATTTTTCTAATTAAACAAATAAAAATGTTATAAACAATTTAGTTTATTTACGTAGATAGTGCCGTAACTATAAAATCCTCCACAGAGACACAAATGATCTTATCAGCATCAGTTTAGTTTCCTTCTTTAATATTCCAATAACTTCCGATGTGTATTCAATAGGAGTTGTGATTTATAAATTAGGCCAAGTTAGTATTTTGACTACAGTGCCGAATGTGACGATTTATGTGTTTTGTTTAAAATTGATGAAAAAGTGTGTAAGTGAGTTTAAGAGGTTGCAAAATGACTGGAAAGTTTTTCATAAATTTTATTACAAGTATTTATATGAAATTATTACGAAAATTACAAATGGTAGTCCGCACTGAATCGAGGAGTGGTCATGTAACCGAACGTTTAAATAAGCGTACGGGGGAGAGCCCGAGCTCTTTCGCCTCTCGTGTCGCGTCTGGAGCTGGTATGTATGCCGCGAATGTTATTTTCGTGGACCAGGACTTGTACGTTGTTATTTAAGGTATGCTGCTGGATATAAATGCACAAAGTAATACTAACATTTGCACTGTTGACAGATGCTGAATAGTTGTTCAAAGAGTTATTTGTATGTGGCCATCATTCATATACGCTGTGCTCCCCCCCTCCCCCGCCAAAAAAAAGAAGTTTATATAAAAGTTAAAAATCAATCTGTTTCGAGCGATGTTATTATCCTTCGGAATCTCTACCAACAGACCCAACCTCAGTGCATCTTTTATTAAATTATTCGCTAATGTCTCACTGCTAATATAAGGCTTTTATGGTAAACATTATTATGTTGTGTTAATGGGCTAAAGAGTGACGATGTATGACCACCTCCTATTGACGTTAGCGAGCCACGCGCTCAGAGTTAATGGCCGTGCTTTGCCCGCTCTCTGGGAAAGTGGTGAAAACGTCTTAATGCGCAGCTAGCTTTTTTAGTTTTCAGATTGACCTTCATGTTCAACGCTGCTAACAGCAGACTCTAACTCCGATCTATGCCTTCAGTGGCGATTGCTCTTCTATCCTAGCGATTTAGGAAAACCTAAAGAGCCGGCCGGAGTGGCCGTGCGGTTCTAGGCGCTACAGTCTGGGACCGAGCGACCGCTACGGTCGCAGGTTCAAATCCTGCCTCGGGCATGGATGTGTGAGATGTCCTTAGGTTAGTTAGGTTTAATTAGTTCTAAGTTCTAGGCGACTGATGACCTCAGAAATTAAGTCGCATAGTGCTCAGAGCCATTTGAACCAAAACCTAAAGAATTAAGCTGATCCGTCAGGTATTAGAATCTACCTCTTTTCTGTTCAGTGAGAACTTCAGTTGTATGTGGAAACAATGGCCTCGATTTTTTGCGTTTTCATTATTTTCTGCTTAATTTTCCGTCAATATAAAAAATTTGGTATAGGGAAAGGCAGTAAATGGCGTGTTTGCACGATTAGAAACAAAATCATACGGAATTCTTAGTTGAGAGAACCGCAGTACAGCCGCCGGTTCTAAGGTTTTTGTTCTTCGCGTTTTATGTTTTCAAATACCGTTACAAACAATGGAAAATCCAGGATTGAATAATGACAGTATTATGAAAAGGATTGACTGCTACTCACCATATAGTGGAGAGGCTGTCGCAGACAGGCAGAACGAAAAGTCTGTTAAACAAGTAAGCTTTCGGCTAAAAGCCCTTCTTCTGAATTAGAAAACATACTTAACACATATTCATGTAAACGCAATCCACGCACACATTCAGAAGAAGGCCTTTTCTCCGAAAGCTCTTTAGCCCAACAACACAACATAATAATGCTAATGCAAAAGCCTTATATTAGCAGTGAGATATTAGCGAATAACTTAAAAGACGTACTGAGGTCGGATTCTGGTATTACTGCGACTCAGCAACTCCACTATATGGTGAGTAGCAATATATCCTTTTCATAATATTTCAAATACCGTTACAAGATGATATGTTAATAGCGTAACGGTAAAGCCAATTTAAAACGTGTTGTAAGCGATAAAACCAAGTATAAACGGATAAACTTGTTACAAACGTAACTCGAATATTTTCTCCTGACAGAAAAATATGACGGAACGTGCGTAATTATGGTATTCTGTTGACAATCTACTTAAATAGCCTATATTAGGAAACATTGTTTCTCTGGAAATTACAAGGAAATATCATCTCGGTGAAAACTTCATAGCATTTTTTCACAGAACTGAACTACATAAAGAGAGTAAAGAAACACGCAGTAAAATTATTTTGCCTTGCAGTTTCTGTTTGAAAGAGGTGCGAGAATGAAAGAGCCACTATGCATGTTCCGCGGAACACAATGCCAAACTGGAATTTAACGATAATGTGGAGCATGAAAATCTAAATCGCAATTACTTGCTTTAGATGAAATTTGCATTTGTTTACTGTAGGGTGAATTAGAGCTGTAAAATATACAGCACGCAATCTTACTGTCAAATAATGGTGCCAGTCGACGTTTAATTGTTTTACTTTCCTCTGTTTATTCAATAAGCAACATATTGCTTTATTTTGTGTGGACTAAAATGATCAGATCAAATCTCAACTGAACTCAAATATAATATAGCAGTAGTGAGTTTCCGTCTGCAATCCATATTCTTCAGCCAATCAACGAAATAGGCTGTGGAATGGATGAAATTTCTTCCTCGCCTGAGAACGAGAGCGTACGCTGTACCGGAACTAGATGGCGAAGTAGTTTTGAAACGTCACGACTACTAGCTTTGAGTACACTTGCTACTAGACAGTACCCATTACATGATCTAAATGTAACTTCCTGACAGATTAAAAAAAGCAAGCCAGATACGAGAAGGACTCACGCACGTATGTTCAAATAGCTCTAAGCACTATGGGACTTAACATCTGAGGTCATCAGTCCCCTAGCCTTAGAACTACTTAAACCTAACTAACCTAAGGACATCACACACATCCATGCCCGAGGCAGGATTCGAACCTGCGACCGTAGCAGCAGGGCGGCTCCGGACTGAAGCACCTAGAACTGCTCGTCCACAACGGCCGGCTCATGCACCTAGGATTCCGCACAAATATAAGTAATTATATACACAGTTCATTCATTTCAGAACGATTTTTGCCTGTTATCGACATTGATACTGGTAAGAGATCGGCCCCAGGGATTTCAAGACTTCGAGAATGCTGTGATTTCAAGTTTGACCATAATAAACGACAAAATAATTTTTTTTCGAGTGATATAATTACAAATTAACCATTTTTGGACTTTTTCCCTGGTTGTACATTGAAACCTTATTTCTTGCCAAATTCCATGATTTTAGACGAAATGGAAGTACCCAATAGATTTTGATGAGTGAGTTTTAGAGAATCAAAATATGCGGTCTTTTGGTTGCATTGACTTAGAAGCTTACATTTATTAGGCCGTCAAGGGACTGTAAGACCTTGGTATATGACATAAGTTTTGACTTGATACGGATACCCGTTCCTGAGAAAAGGAGTTTTTAACAATCGGATAGACAGATGGAGGCCAAAGTAATGCTATAATGGATTTCGTTTTCGCCGAGTGAGGTCCGGAACCCTAAAATGATAAAAGCTACTTAGCTTTATATAAACTGCGAAAAACGCAAGAGGGGTTGACTAAGTAGCTTTTATCATTACTGGTCTGAGAGGTGTCCATTATCTAATATACGTTTTATGAATAAACCTAGTAATTTTCAGTCTTTTACCACAACCCATATTTAACGTTCACTTTCGTTGGTTTCGGCAACTCACTAACCTAGACCTCGGCCAACACTACAAACCAATCTGTTACGACCACCAAGCCTTCAGAGGGGGTACAATACCGCACCCTAGCCGACGAAGTGTGTATTAATTGCATCTGCATACATACTTCGCAAAGCGCTGTCAGTGCCTGGAGGAGGGTACTTAACATTGTACCAAATGTTAGACGGTTAGGGTTTCTTTCCAGTACACTGTGTTTGGATTGCGGGAACTATGACAACTTGAATGACTCTGTGCGTGTTGTAATTAATCTACTTTAGCCTCCACGGCCCCTACGGGAGCGATACGTAGACGAGTGCAGAATATCTTTGGATTCCTCACTTAATAATGGTTATGTAAGAAGGCAGATGTATTGCTTTTGCGATGTATTTGCCTCTGTCTTTAAGAGTGCCAATTCACGTTTTTCACCATTTCCGTGAGTCAAACACACCCGTCCACAACTATGTACGCACTTTTTTGTATACAATAACCTATGTGATTCTCATTTGATGTGGACCTCACACACTAGAGCAATATTCTCAACGGGGACGCACAATTTATTTGTAAGGAGTCTCCTGTGTAATCTGACTGCATTTTCCCAATAGATACCTGCCATTGATCCGCTGTCTGCCATCTCTCCTGTCTACACCTTAATGTGTGTGATCAATTCATTATCACACTTAAAATGAAAGAACGTAAGCCGTTAGGTATCGAAGTAACGAGTAATCATCATTCGCAGCTGAATCGGTAGGATACAGTTCCATGTTCACAGACAGTAGTTACCAGATACTATCCGGGAAGCATCAGTGATATTTATTCGTGTAGCCGTTGATACCGCTACACTTGCTACAATATTGAAGTGTACCCGGTTTTTCCGAAGTGGCCGTGCGGTTAAAGGCGCTGCAGTCTGGAACCGCAAGGCCGCTACGGTCGCAGGTTCGAATCCTGCTTCGGGCTTGGATGTTTGTGATGTCCTTAGGTTAGTTAGGTTTAACTAGTTCTAAGTTCTAGGGGACTAATGACCTCAGCAGTTGAGTCCCACAGTGCTCAGAACCATTTTTTTGTACCCGGTTTTTGATCTCCGTCTTTTTCGAGGACACAACTAATTTAGTGCTACTATTCCTATCATGTCCGTATTTTAACTTGTTGATCGCTGAGGAAAAGTGGTCCAAAATGACACATAGGGGCAAAACGAGGTAGAGGGTTTTTTTTCTTTTTTTAAAAAACATTTCGGAGCTGACAGGGTCATAGTATTCCGTTTCCTTCATTGCTTGTGGTGGCTACGGGTTGCCCTCATACCGTTAAACTTTTCCTGCTTCCGTTTGGTGACGTGAGACGCGGGAAACCGTTTTCGCATTCAAGGAAACCAATATTTCCGTAGGGAAACTTTTTAAAATTATGCAGTGTTGACTATTTGTGTGTAAGATTACACCCTCTGGCAAGGGCAGGTTTATATCTTTAGCGGTTTTTTGCTGGGTGATGATGGGACAGTCAGGATGTTTCCTTTTATTGTATAGAGATACCTCAATATTTTCTAATAGATAATCCTAACTTGCAGTCTTTCATTTTCAATAGTACTGCATACATAACAATAAGCCAAAGAGGCGGTAAGACAAAAAAATCCTATGACTGGTTGGAGGAATGTCAAATTAAATTACAATTTTAACAATGATGAGACTTTTCAGTGTAAGCATCACAATAAGCAACAGTGTTTAACATCTTTTTCATGCAGATATGAGTGACAAGAAAACAACATAATTCCAATTAGGATGACACCAAAAAGGATCGGGTACCAGTTTTTTTAATGTTGGAAATACCGGTAATGGCACACACATAGCGTTACTTACATAAATATAAGTCATTCGCTCCCTCTCATCGGCATGATGAAGAAGGTATCGGGATTTAATTGAATTCTTTATGTATATGCCACTCTAGAAACCTCAGTCTGGTCTAAAATGGCCTTTTTATATTTTTAATTGGTATAAATGAAAGGCAAGTACCTTTTTAGCATGACATTTTGGGCCCTTTTCCCCTACAATGTGAAGCTAATCTCGACACATCGGAGTGCTATGCTGGGGTGATTATGTTTTACCTTCCGCTATGTTTCCCTAGAGCAGTGTCATTTTCCAATATGATGATACGCCATGTCACAAGGCCAGGAGTATGATGGAATATTTTGAGCAACACAGTGGCGAGTTCCCATTCATGTGCTGAGGCCACCGAGAAGCGCTTTTTTGCAGTGCAGTGAACCTCCACGCAATGCCGCGTCCTACCGGAAAGATAAATGGCTCATTTGTTGTCACGCTGCGTCGCTGTGATCTACCGCGCTGCAGTGTTTCGGTGATGAAGAGAGTATGTATTATTTCTCTTATTAATTACGAAAATAAGGAATAGGAAATTTAAAAGAAAGTCCTGAATGCCACCATTTCTCGAAGGAAGAATATACAAAGGTTTCTTAAAAGTGCAGCCAATTTATCAACTATAAAATAGTAACCCTAGTTTTAAAACTCATAAATACCTTCCAGATACAATTCAGATCAGTTTGTTTTCTTTGGTCAAATCGACCGACGTTCTCGCACACGAAGCATGGAGCTTTAGAAACTGATAAGTTTAGTCCAGAAAGAGTGGGTTTGTGGCAGCTTGAGGATGATAATATCATAATCGGGTTATAGTTCGGAACCTATGGACTGAAATCGCAGGCTTATTCGAAACCTCAAATCGGCAACAATCTTTATCAGAAATTTTAGACATAGATTATAACCTCAAAAAATAATTTGTTCAAGTGAAAATGGTGGCGTGTTTTATATGCTTATAGCTACTGTACTGGATCTTTCAGTGGTAGGTTGCCATTAGTTGTCTACAAATTATTATTACTGCTTACTGGCGTTTTATGTCTGTAGGGTAGTGATTCTGTTAATATGAAATGGTTTACAAATGTGGTGTACTTTTAAGTGCTTTAGGTTTTCAGAATATCTCATGCCATGTTCTTCACGAGACAGGAAAGCTCATTCACATACACTCGGCGTCTCTTTACTAGCGCCACCTTTATGCTTGTCTTTCTCTAGTGTGCTAAAGGAAAGACATTGAAGGTTCAAAATGGTTCAAATGGCTCTGAGCACTATGGGACTTAACATCTGAGGTCATCAGTCCTCTAGAACTTAGAACTACTTAAACCTAACTAACCTAAGTGCATCACACACATCCATGCCTGAGGCAGTAGCCGTTCTACCTTCGCCAAACACCTGATAAAACGTGGTCATGAACCATCCAACATGGAATGTGACATGACAGTGACAATAGTGAATAAAACAAACGACAGGCAAACCAGATAAGTACCAAGGAGTACCTATATACCAGCTAGAGTGCCAAGAATGTAACACAGTAGATCTGGGGATAACAAGCAGGAACTTCAAAACTAGGTATAAAGAACATATAAGAAGTTGGAAATATGAAAGTAGCCGTTCTACCTTCGCCAAACACCTGATAAAACGTGGTCATAAACTATCCAACATGGAATGTGACATGACAGTTACAAGAGGGAATAATCACAACACAAAGCTTCTGACTTTGCAAGAAAACTTTCGCATACAAAGAGCCATTGCAATGGAAAAGAAAGTACTCAACAACCAAATCCATATAAGCAATAACTTTCTGATCATGTTAGCCACCAAAACAACAATAAACCGTAGCGGTCGCGCGGTTCCAGACTGTGGCGCCCAGAAACGCTCTGCCACACTTGCCGGCCCATTGAAGGTTAATTGACGTACGTCTGCACAACTTTAAATAAGTACAGCGAAACAGAGAGTGTATAACTTTCTTTTCAAGGTCACCACGAATTATTTCGAGTAAATAACAGAACTTCCTCCCGTCATCTCATATATTCGTATAACTTATCTGGTTATTCCAATAACCGAAATCAGACTGTGTAGTACTCGCAACGATCTTCACGAGACAGAAAAGCTCATGCACATGCTTTCGGCGTCTCTTTAATAGCAGAAGCCACTATGTAGCACACGTAACCAAACACAGAGGCGTCGTGGTATCCATAGTGAAGTTCGGTGGCAGGAGAAACAAGACTTTTGGTCGGGTGAATACAGGGTTATAAATACAAAATCAAATAGGGGTAATGCAGGAGTAGGTTTAATAATGAATAAAAAAATAGGAGTGCGGGTAAGCTACTACAAACAGCATAGAGAACGCATTATTGTGGCCAAGATAGACACGAAGCCCACGCCTACAACAGTACTACAAGTCTATATGCCAACTAGCTCTGCAGATGACGAGGAAATTGATGAAATGTATAATGAGATAAAAGAAATTATTCAGGTAGTGAAGGGAAACGAAAATTTAATAGTCATGAATGACTGGAAATCGAGAGTAGGAAAAGGGAGAGAAGGAAACATAGTAGGTGAATATCGATTGGGGCTAAGAAATGAAAGAGGAAGCCGCCTGGTAGAATTCTGGGCAGAGCATAACTTAATCATAGGTAACAATTGGTTCAAAAATCATGAAAGAAGGTTGTATACATGGAAGAATCTTGGAGATACTAGAAGGTATCAGATAGATTATTTAATGGTAAGACAGAGATTTAGGAACCAGTTTTTAAATTGTAAGACATTTCCAGGGGCAGATGTGGACTCTGACCACAATATATTGGTTATGAACTGTAGATTAAAACTGAAGAAACTGCAAAAAGGTGGGAATTGAAGGTGATGGGACCTGGATAAACTGACTAAAGCAGAGGTTGTACAGTGTTTCAGGGAGAGCATAAGGGAACAATTGACAGGAATTGGGGGAAAGAAATACAGTAGAAGAAGAATGGGTAGCTCTGAGGGATGAAGTAGTGATGGCAGCAGAAGATCAAGTAGGTAAAAAGACAAGGGCTAGTAGAAATCCTTGGGTAACAGAAGAAATATTGAATTTAATTGATGAAAGGAGAAAATATAAAAACGCAGTAAATGAAGCAGGCAAAAAGGAATACAAACGTCTCAAAAACGAGATCGATAGGAAGTGCAAAATGGCTAAGCAGGGATGGCTAGAGGACAAATGTAAGGATGTAGAGGCTTATCTCACTAGGGGTAAGATAGATACTGCCTACAGGAAAATTAAAGAGACCTTTGGAGAAAAGAGAACCACTTGTATGAATATCAAGAGCTCAGATGGAAATCCAGTTCTCAGCAAAGAAGGGAAAGCAGAAAGGTGGAAGGAGTATATAGAGGGTCTATACAAGGGCATGTACTTGAGGACAATATTATGGAAATGGAAGAGGATGTAGATGAAGATGAAATGGGAGATATGATACTGCGTGAAGAGTTTGACAGAGCACTGAAAGACCGGAGTCGAAACAAGGCCCCGGGAGTAGACAACATTACATTAGAACTACTGACGGCCTTGGGAGAGCCAGTCCTGACAAAACTCTACCATCCGGTGAGCAAGATATATGAGACAGGCGAAATACCCTCAGACTTCAAGAAGAATATTATAATTCCAATCCCAAAGAAAGCAGGTGTTGACAGATGTGAAAACTACCGAACTATCAGCTTAATAAGTCACAGCTGCAAAATACTAACGCGAATTCTTTACAGACGAATGGAAAAACTGATAGAAGCCGACCTCGGGGAAGATCAGTTTGGATTCCGCAGAAATGTTGGAACACGTGGGGCAATACTGGCCCTACGACTTATCTTAGAAGAAAGATTAAGGAAAGGCAAACCTACGTTTATAGCATTTGTAGACTTAGAGAAAGCTTTTGACAATGTTGACTGGAATACTCTCTTTCAAATTCTAATGATGGCAAGGGTAAAATACAGGGAGCGAAAGGCTATTTACAATTTGTACAGAAACCAGATGGCAGTTATAAGAGTCGACGGACATGAAAGGGAAACAGCGGTTGGGAAGGGAGTGAGACAGGGTTGTAGCCTGTCCCCGATGTTATTCATCTGTATATTTAGCAAGCAGTAAAGGAAACAAAAGAAAAGTTCGGAGTAGGTATTAAAATACATGGAGAAGAAATAAAAACGTTGAGGTTCGCCGATGACATTGTAATTCTGTCAGAGGCAGCAAAGGACTTGGAAGAGCAGTTGAACGGAATGGACATTGTCTTGAAAGGAGGATATAAGATGAACATCAACAAAAGCAAAACGAGGATAATGGAATGTAGTCGAATTAAGTCAGGTGATGCTGAGGGAATTAGATTAGGAAATGAGGCACTTAAAGTAGTAAAGGAGTTTTGCTATTTGGGGAGCAAAATAACTGATGATGGTCGAAGTAGAGAGGATATAAAATGTAGGCTGGCAATGGCAAGGAAAGCGTTTCTGAAGAAGAGAAATTTGTTAACATCGAGTATAGATTTAAGTGTCAGGAAGTCGTTTCTGAAAGTATTTGTATGGAGTGTAGCCATGTATGGAAGTGAAACATGGACGATAAATAGTTTGGACAAGAAGAGAATAGAAGCTTTTGAAATGTGGCGCTACAGAAGAATGCTGAATATTAGATGGGTAGATCACATAACTAATGTGGAGGCTTTAAATAGAACTGGGGAGGAATTTGTGGCACAACTTGACAAGAAGAAGGGACCGGTTGGTAGGACATGTTCTGAGGCATCAAGGGATCACAAATTTAGCATTGGAGGGCAGCGTGGAGGGTAAAAATCGTAGAGGGAGACCAAGAGATGAATACACTAAGCAGATTCAGAAGGATGTAGGTTGCAGCAAGTACTGGGAGATGAAGAAGCTTGCACAGGATAGAGTAGCATGGAGAGCTGCGCCAAACCAGTCTCAGGACTGAAGACGACAACAACAACAACAGCAACAATATGAAGAAAAAGTTTTTGTAGTTGTAGTAAAGCGACCCACTGTCAGCTGTCTTCATGGCATGTTTATGTTTACCATTTACAGCCACCATGCCGTTGGGGAAATTATTGTCCTTTTAAAGGCTGTGGCAGATTGCAGAAGTCGACTTGCTGTCAGAGAGGAGAAGCAGCCACGTCTCAAGCACTGCTATATAGCCTGATACACTTGTCGTATTATACCAGATATAGTTTATAGGGCAAGTCAGTATTGTAGGCAAAATGTAAATGTCGTGTGACTACGGCCTCCCGTCGGGTAGACCATTCAACTGGTGCAAGTTTTTCGATTTGACGCCACTTCGGTGACTTGGCCCGTCGATGGGAATGAAATGATGATGATTAGGACAACACAACACCCAGTCCCTGAGCGAAGAAAATCTCCGACCCATCCGGGAATCGAAACTGGGCCTTTAGGACTGACATTCTGTCGCCCTGAGCTTTTTTTTTTTTCGATATAGTTCGTTGCGTTTGGTCTGGGTGGACGCCACATGACATCCGTTCAAGTTGATTGTTGTTTCTTTTACTCAGTTTTTTTATTACAGAGGGCAACCAGCCCTCTGACCGAACACGCTATGCTACCGTGCCTGCCCACTCAGCTACCGGGGACGGACAGTATTCCAGGTGAACGTCATTGTATTTCCAGCTCCAAGACACCTGAAAATGTCAAATACCCTTTACAGTCAAGAATTAATTTCTTTGCTTTTCAAAGCGTATCCTTATATAAAAACACTTGCGACACACTGATCTGGGTTCTATGCATAATGAAAAAGAAGAAACGTACGAGGGAGCCTAGAGAAACAGACTAGCTTTTCGAAAGTCTCAGTGCTAAACTCTTGTGAAATCAGACACAAAGACGGAAATTTTAAATATTTTAAGAAAGGCAAGAAACCAAAGTAACGCAGTAGCTTGTAGCTCTACATCATACACCTCACATTGCTCAGTTCCATATGTTCAGCCTGTTAACATGAAAATTTCCCACGCTATCCGCAGCCTAATTCAGCCACTGTTAAAGAGCGCACAAACTGAGAACCAAACGGCAAGTCAACAGCATTATGAGCTGACATCCAGTACGTCTGCTTGAAGTTTGTCTTCAGAAATTAATTTAGAATAATTTCAATAATAAGTTGATCTATAATTTCCAACAAAATAAAATGTTTGCTTTGATATAAGTATAAATTTTACTTATCTTAATGTGACAGAAAGCTTCTCATTTGCTGGAATGCAAGATCGCATATTGGTACTTGCCATTTTATAGCAGACTGAACCGTGGAAAACATCGTTGAAGGGTCCCCACGACGTTCGGAAATACAAAAAAAACTTCTCATCGTCCTGTTGAAGGTCGTCACTTTGTATGAAAAGAAACCCTTAACTATTCTTCCTTCTAGACATAGACACACTCAGAATTTCCTTTTAAATTTCCTGTTTGGTTTTCTTGTTCGGTTGGAGAAGTAAAAGTTGCATCCTCCTTATCAGACTCCATGACGAAATTGAGAAAAGCGGCGCAGCAGTAGCAGTAGCAGCAGCGGCAGTTTCAAAGTTGCTCACAGCAACGGCTGCGCCTGTTTTCAGAACTGTCACCAACCATAGCGGAGTTTTCTGATCATCGCTGAGTTGCGGCGAGATTATAAAATTGTTAAAAATGTGGCGTAATTTAATTTCCTTTGTCTGGAATTAAACCACCGTAAATTTTCATTCCAAAGTACAAAAAATATTTAATTCAGTAATACGTTAGTAAGTTACAGAATAATTCAGATTAAACATGCAGCGGACCGTGCATGTTGCGTACGGTTTAATCTGCTCGCAGAAATATTAGTTTTGATGAGCAGTATGTGTTCTCGAATACTGCCAGCCTAGCGAAAATAATGCCAGTCTCACTGATGCAGATATGACTTGTTAAAAAGACAACTATTACACATGCAAAGCAAGCACAACTGTTGCATTTCGTACCCAAATACGAGGAACATATCCTTAAGTTCGGAAAATGTTTGTGTCAGGCCGGCCGGAGTGGCCGTGCGGTTCTAGGCGCTACAGTCTGGAGCCGAGCGACCGCTACGGTCGCAGGTTCGAATCCTGCCTCGGGCATGGATGTATGTGGTGTCCTTAGGTTAGTTAGATTTAATTAGTTCTAAGTTCTAGGCGACTGATGACCTCAGAAGTTAAGTCGCATAGTGCTCAGAGCCATTTGAACCATTTGTTTGTGTCAGCTCTCTGACAAAGACGAACAGATAATGGAATCATCTGACGAAGAATCGTAATGGTAGGATTAGTAAACAAATAAAAAATTGTAATTCTTTTCGATAGCTCAGTTGCGTAGATTACGCGTTCCTTACAATTTTCAAATATAAAAAGTAATAATAATAAATAATTTCACTAAAGATTACATCTTATTAAATACATGTCGTGATGACAGCTAAATGTAATAAAATATTGTCTTCAGTAAAATAGGTGCAGTTTATTTCTGTGTCAATAAAGCAGATTTATCAGAATTCGGGCAGTCAATTTTATTGAACCTCCTTCCTTCACCAAGGACGAGAAATTAGACAATTTAAATTTATATTACCCTCACGTCGTATGTAAGATAAAAATCTCTCCCTATCAAGCCAGAATATCCATAAGTTTGGAAAATGTGTGTATTAGCTCTCTAACAAAGACGAACAGGTACCTCAAGGTGAGCAAAATATTGCTATATTTACCTGCTCATGTAATTCACTGACGTTTTAAGAAACGTGAAAACATTGTAAACATGTTGTTGTTGTGGTCTTCAGTCCTGAGACTGGTTTGATGCAGCTCTCCATGCTACTCTATCCTGTGCAACCTTCTTCATCTCCCAGTACCTACTGCAGCCTACATCCTTCTGAATTTGCTTAGTGTATTCATCTCTTGGTCTCCCTCCGTGATTTTTACCCTCCACGCTGCCCTCCAGTACTAAATTGGTGATCCCTTGATGCCTCAGAACATGTCCTACCAACCGATCCCTTCTTCTAGTCGTGACATAAATCTCACAAAACCCGCTTGCGAATGAATACCTTATACATTCGCAGATTCAAAATCCAAATAAGAAAAAGGTGCCTGTTGCGTCAAGCTACAATTATTACATTAACAGCGACCGTGTGAATGATCCACATCCTTGATGTTCATCACAGGCGCCCTTGGTGTCATTGATCGTCAAATGGATAGCTACAGACATATGGAATATACTTATTCTTATTTAAAGTTCTTTTTTCACTCTACACGGCTAGTTTGTGCAGGTTATATAATTAATTATATCTGATATTGTAGCGGAAATACTTATTTTTGACTGCCAACACTGGTTGTCAGTCAGGGGCGGATTAAAGGGGGTGGGGGCTGGAGGGGACGATCGCCCCCTCCGAGAGTTGAAACTAAATTAAAATCAAAGGGTAATTTTTGTAAAATGCGCCAAAGTTAAGCAAGCGAATTTAGAGTCTTGGTCAGTGGATTTAGCCATTTAATTCAGTACTCCCCAACTCACCTCCCTTTGTGTACCCGAGAGATTGTACTACTTGCACCAGTGACTTGTGCTCCCCCTTCTGTTCGAATTGTGGGCGCCGAGTATTTGCAGGGCTTCCCGATTTGCAACAGCATGCTTTGTTATTATAATTTTCAAAATACATGTGTGTGTATATTTACGAACAAAACTGGCAAAAATATAACTCAACAAATTAAGAACTACAATTTGAAAAGTCTGTTGTTCTAATTTCAGTGTATTTGCTTATCAACTCTGTGTTAACAAAAGTCTTACGAGCTTGGTGCTGTGTGTTAACAATTATATAAAAGAAATAACTCAGAAAAATGTTGTAAATACTACACATTTCAAGAAATTTAAAACTTTTATGTCTAAAATAAAACACATTTTTGCAATTGTTTGTTGTTTTTAAGCATCAAAACAGCTTGAAACAGTAGTTTTTGAAGGTTTTTTTCCCCGTAACTATCAAGGAGAGGACGCCCGGCAACCGTCCCCATCCACAAAACTTCATTAATTCGTTCCTGTTAGTGGAGGAATGCTGTGCCCTGTCGCTCCGTATGGAAGCTCGGGAGCTGCAGAGAAGCGTTTTTCCGCGACATCGTGTGAAGTAATAACAATATTGTGCGCCGTAACATTAAATAGCCGTTGTGAAGATAGTGTTGATTCGTGTGAGCATTGACTATTAACCCGTGTATGTCACCCAGATCTTTTCGCTCTTTCGGGTTGTCCAAGGACATGAATTTGCACAGCTTCGAGTTACATTGTAAAGGTCGGTATTTCACCATTGTTGTTTGAATGTGGCTATTGTTAGGAAGTATAAAAATAAGTTCATCCATATGTGTGCTCTATTTGGCAACTGCCACCCATGTGACTACTAGTATTACCGTTTCAGTTTGTAGAAGTATTTCGATGTGTTGTTGTTGTTGTGGTCTTCAGTCCTGAGACTGGTTTGATGCGGCTCTCCATGCTACTCTATCCTGTGCAAGCTTTTTCATCTCCCAGTACCTACTGCAACCTACATCCTTTTGAATCTGCTTAGTGTATTCATCTCTTGGTCTCCCTCTACGATTTTTACCCTCCACGCTGCCCTCCAATACTAAATTGGTGATCCCTTGATGCCTCAGAACATGTCCTACCAACCGATCCCTTCTTCTGGTCAAGTTGTGCCACAAACTTCTCTTCTCCCCAATCCTATTCAATACTTCCTAATTAGTTATGTGATCTACCCATCTAATCTTCAGCATTCTTCTGTAGCACCACATTTCGAAAGCTTCTATTCTCTTCTTGTCCAAACTATTTACCGTCCATGTTTCACTTCCATACAAGGCTACACTCCATACGAATACTTTCAGAAATGACTTCCTGACACTTAAATCAATACTGGATGTTAACAAATTTCTCTTCTTCAGAAACGCTTTCCTTGCCATTGCCAGCCTACATTTTATATCCTCTCTACTTCGACCATCATCAGTTATTTTGCTCCCCAAATAGCAAAACTCCTTTACTACTTTAAGTGCCTCATTTCCTAATCTAATTTCCTCAGCATCACCAGACTTAATTAGACTACATTCCATTATCCTTGTTTTGCTTTTGTTGATGTTCATCTTATATCCTCCTTTCAAGACACTGTCCATTCCATTCAACTGCTCTTCCAAGTCCTTTGCTGTCTCTGACAGAATTACAATGTCATCGGCGAACCTCAAAGTTTTTATTTCTTCTCCATGAATTTTAATACCTACTCCGAATTTTTCTTTTGTTTCCTTTACTGCTTGCTCAGTATACAGATTGAACAACATCGGGGAGAGGCTACAACCCTGTCTTACTCCCTTCCCAACCACTGCTTCCCTTTCATGTCCTTCGACTCTTATAACTGCCATCTGGTTTCTGTACAAATTGTAAATAGCCTTTCGCTCCCTGTATTTTACCCCTGCCACCTTTAGAATTTGAAAGAGAGTATTCCAGTCAACATTGTCAAAAGCTTTCTCTAAGTCTACAAATGCTAGAAATGTAGGTTTGCCTTTCCTTAATCTTTCTTCTAAGATAAGTCGTAAGGTCAGTATTGCCTCACGTGTTCCAGTGTTTCTACGGAATCCAAACTGATCTTCCCCGAGGTTGGCTTCTACTAGTTTTTCCATTCGTCTGTAAAGAATTCGTGTTAGTATTTTGCAGCTGTGACTTATTAAGCTGATAGTTCGGTAATTTTCACATCTGTCAACACCTGCTTTCTTTGGGATTGGAATTATTATATTCTTCTTGAAGTCTGAGGGTATTTCGCCTGTTTCATACATCTTGCTTACCAGATGGTAGAGTTTTGTCAGGACTGGCTCTCCCACGGCCATCAGTAGTTCCAATGGAATGTTGTCTACTCCGGGGGCCTTGTTTCGACTCAGGTCTTTCAGTGCTCTGTCAAACTCTTCACGCAGTATCATATCTCCCATTTCATCTTCATCTACATCCTCTTCCATTTCCATAATATTGTCCTCAAGTACATCGCCCTTGTATAGACCCTGTATATACTCCTTCCACCTTTCTGCTTTCCCTTCTTTGCTTAGAACTGGGTTTCCATCTGAGCTCTTGATATTCATACAAGTCGTTCTCTTATCTCCAAAGGTCTCTTTAATTTTCCTGTAGGCGGTATCTATCTTACCCCTAGTGAGATAGGCCTCTACATCCTTACATTTGTCCTCTAGCCATCCCTGCTTAGCCATAGTATTTCGATAGGTAAGTAATTATTTTTCAGTATTTAGTGTCTATATTACCGAGTTTATGCTAAATGTTGAATATGCTTGAAGTCTATGTTGGTTCGCAGTCCGATGATCTTATAAACAAAGCACTAGCGTAAATGATGTAGTAATAAAAATGGTGGAGGCAACTGCGGGTTCTAATAGAAGTGTAACCGCTGATAACTGTTTTTCGTCGTATTCTTTTACTGATATTCTCAAAGATGCCTTACTTACTTGGAAACACGTCGCCGAAACGAAGTACTTGTGGAGTTTCTTCCAAATAAGCAAAGATCAGAAAAGTCTTCAATTTTCGTCCCTTGTCTCATACTGTCCCTTAGAAGAATAACCCTTAACTCACAAGGTGTGGTCTCTCAGACAGCGCGAAAGTTTTCGAACTCGTTCTCCAAGGCCAGTTGTGGTGGAATGCTCCTGTACTCCCGCTACGCCCCTTAAATTGCCAAGCCTACGATGTTTTGTTGTCGGTTGCGATATAGCCTTTTGTATTTATTGTTGATACGTGTTATTGATAGGCGTTGGAGTCTCCTAGACCGCGCCTCGTATAGCTCAAAATGTGGTGGCAGGAATGTGTCATTTTTAACTTTCCCGAGTTTGATGAAATTGGTAGTCGGTCTATGGATAAAGGTGTCAGTGATACAGATCAAGAAATAAACGAAAAAGACGACGGTGATCACAGAACTGATATCGAACAAAAGTATCATTCAGAGGAAGAAATAGCCCTGAGCACTATGAGACTTAACTTCTGAGGTCATCAGCCCCCTAGAACTTAGAACTACTTAAACCTAACTAACTTAAGGACATCACACACATCCATGCCCGAGGCAGGATTCGAACCTGCGACCGTAGCAGTCGCGCCGCTTCAGAGGAAGAACTTCAGGAAAGTTGTGATGGGGATCTATCTGTTTCTTCAACGAAATACTTACAATGTCTGTTAAAATCGAGTGTGTTCTGAGTAGTGATGACAAAAATGTTCCCAGCTATGAACGTCAATTTGACAGACTTTCTTTATGTACCTATTGGGTGGAAATTTTATGCGCAAATTTAAACCCTAGAATTTAGTTTTATTTGGAAATTTATTTGCTACAGAGATTGTGGCCTATAATTTTTCAGAACGTTAAATTCAGTACTGTAACACACTGTATATGTGTACTATTTAAAAGAACCACAAAATTATGTGCTTTTTGTGTGACGAATAGTAAAATGTTGTGGGCTTTGTTTAAAGCAATAAAATAAAATAGAAGCATTTAAACAACTCTATTTGTAAAAATAAATGTTATATAGCATAAATTATAAATTTCAAGTGATTTTTGCCTAAAATCTCGGTTTAAACAAAAGGGTCCCAGAGACCCCACCTCGTGGTATATGTTACGGAAAAATCACCTCGCGAGTTAAGGGATAAAGCAGTCTTTGTAATTTCTACAGTACACCATAGCGATGTTATCGATAGCGGTACGAGGGATGCGAAAAAGCCTGTGATCATAATATTTTGCATGACAAAAGTTAACGTGGACTTTACTGACCATCTGTCTCAAAAAATGATTTCGCTCGAAATAAGTCACTGGCCTGTCGGTTTTCTACACTCTACTTAACTTCAGCTTCATAAATGCATTTTCTGAAGAGAACTACTTTCCTAACCAATCATACACGGGAACTTATAAAGCCCCAAATAGAAAGGAGGTGTCAAGCACCGCGAATTCCTAATTAGAATGGAAGAGACTGGTTGCAAGAGGAACGAAAGGGAGAAAGAGGAAGATGTTACGATTGCGGTAGATAGGATGACAAATTAATCAGAAAGTGGACCTGCCCTTTTCATTTGAAGGAAATTTGTGTCAGTTGTTTCGGCAGTACGCTGTAGAATTAAAATACGCGTGTCAAAAAGAGATTTCGGGTATGTTAGTTTAATAGCTTTATTAGTGAGGGTCGTGTACCGTTATTGCAATGTATGGTTCAGTAACTACACTTACTATTCATTTTTATTGAAACATAAGTTCACTTTCGTTTCTTTTCATTAAAACACGTTTTGTGGGGACGCAATGAAAATAGCGCATTCAAGTGTAGCTAACTAAAAAATTGAATCCAACGTCATTATGCAACTATATAGCTTATCCCATTTTGTTTCGATCGTTGTTAAAATAACATTGAAAACAATAGTGAGTGACAGCTGTCATCCACGCGACTAATAACGTAACAGAAATTAACGCGACTACTGCAGGGTTAACATTATTTTAAGGAAAAAAAAAAGAAAGAAATTAAATGAACGATCGAGGTTGTACTTGGTCCTTCTGGCGACTCGATTACTCAAACATTAAAGAGGTGCTTACTTTCATGTCAGTCGTTGTTAAAATAACATTGAAAACAATAGTGAGTGATAGCTGTCATCCACGCGGCTAATAACGTAACAGAAACTAACGTGATTACTGCAGGATTACCATTATTTACGAAAAAAAAAAAGAAAGAAAGAACGATCGAGGTTGCACTTGGTCGTTCTCGCGACTCGACTACCCGAACACTAAAGTGTCACTTCTGCAACGCATTAACCCATTACAAAATGGTTCAAATGGCTCTGAGCACTATGGGACTTAACAGCTGAGGTCATCAGTCCCCTAGAACTTAGAACTACTTAAACCTAACCAACCTAAGAACATCACACACATCCATGCCCAAGGCAGGATCCGAACCTGCGACCGTAGCGGTCGCGCGGTTCCAGACTGAAGCGCCTAGAACCGCTCGGCCACTTCGGCCGGCCTAACCCATTACATGTCCATTTCCTTTATAACGTGTAGCCAATTTAAAGTGTGCTATTTGCACACAAAACTAAAGGCTACATGAATGTATTAAGACATTGGCAGGCACAACGCTTACCGCAGCAGTATGTCTTAGTAGCAGAAGCAGTCCTGTCACATGCCAATTACTTTCAGTCGGACTATACATATAATGGAAAACTTTAGAATGCAAAACAGAAAGGGAAAGCAACAAATCATTCGAAAATCAAATGAGGTACCATACAGCAAGTATCAGAACACTTTGATATAAGGGCTTGTTGCGAAGCAGAAGTGGGCTTAAAAATATCTGATGAAATTGTAAACATCTTTGCCATATACACTGACGGAAAGAAATTGCAATGCGAACAAGGAATTATGCAACATAAAAGTTGATAGGCGAGTTTCTAAATCTGAAGATGATGCCTATTCAAATTTGGAGCCAGCTGCATAAGAGTGGCGCTACTAGCATCATTATGAGGATGCAAATCAAGTTTTCTTCAAATACACGCCGTAACGGTCGTGACGTTAGTTACCTTTGAGATTGGATGTGGTGAGTTGATGTTAATCAAGAATGCGTTTAATGCGACAAAGACGCCATTGTCAACACCTCACTGGGTCTGAATGAGGTTTTGTATTAGGGCTACGAAAAGCTGGATTTTCCATCTGCGATACTGCAGCAAGACTTGGCAGGAATGTAGCCTCTGTACATTCTTGCAGGCAGTGGCGGTCACGAGAATGTATGGTCGCAAGAAGACCGGGCTCCAGAGTGCTACAAATCGATTACTTCAAGGATAGCTCCGAGCCAGATGCCCTGTGGCGTACATTCCACTGAAACCAAACCAACGCCATTTGCGAGATCACTGGTGTCAAGCGAGCGCACATTGGCTTCAAGATGGAGGTCTTTTGTGTTTTCTGATGAAATCTGGTTCTTCCCCGGTGCCAGTGATGGTCATGTGTTGGGTAGAAAGAGGCCAATTGAGGACCTGCACCCAATCTGTTCGCATGCTAGATACGCTAGACCAACTCCTGGAGGTGCAATTTCGCATGACAGCAGAAGCTCTCTTGTGGTTATCCCATGCACCCTGACTGCAAATTTGTTCATCATTCTGGTGATTTGCCCTATCGTGCTGCCATTCATGAACAGCGTTCTAGAGGGTGCTTTCCAGCAGTATAACGCTCGCCCATATACTGCTGTTGTTACCAACAAGCTCTACAGTGCAGAATGAGATTTTCACTCTGCAGCGGAGTGTGCGCTGATATGAAACTTCCTGGCAGATTAAAACTGTGTGCCCGACCGAGACTCGAACTCGGGACCTTTGCCTTTCGCGGGCAAGTGCTCTACCAACTGAGCTACCGAAGCACGACTCACGCCCGGTACCCACAGCTTTACTTCTGCCAGTACCTCGTCTCCTACCTTCCAAACTTTACAGAAGCTCTCCTGCGAACCATACAGAACTAGCACTCCTGAAAGAAAGGATATTGCGGAGACATGGCTTAGCCACAGCCTGGGGGATGTTTCCAGAATGAGATTTTCACTCTGCAGCGGAGTGTGCGCTGATATGAAACTTCCTGGCAGTTGGTAGAGCACTTGCCCGCGAAAGGCAAAGGTCCCGAGTTCGAGTCTCGGTCGGGCACACAGTTTTAATCTGCCAGGAAGTTTCATATCAGCGCACACTCCGCTGCAGAGTGAAAATCTCATTCTGGAAACATCCCCCAGGCCGTGGCTAAGCCATGTCTCCGCAATATCCTTTCTTTCAGGAGTGCTAGTTCTGCATGGTTCGCAGGAGAGCTTCTGTAAAGTTTGGAAGGTAGGAGACGAGGTACTGGCAGAAGTAAAGCTGTGGGTACCGGGCGTGAGTCGTGCTTCGGTAGCTCAGTTGGTAGAGCACTTGCCCGCGAAAGGCAAAGGTCCCGAGCTCGAGTCTCGGTCGGGCACACAGTTTTAATCTGCCAGGAAGTTTCATATCAGCGCACACTCCGCTGCAGAGTGAAAATCTCATTCTGGAAACATCCCCCAGGCTGTGGCTAAGCCATGTCTCCGCAATATCCTTTCTTTCAGGAGTGCTAGTTCTGCATGGTTCGCAGGAGAGCTTCTGTAAAGTTTGGAAGGTAGGAGACGAGGTACTGGCAGAAGTAAAGCTGTGGGTACCGGGCGTGAGTCGTGCTTCGGTAGCTCAGTTGGTAGAGCACTTGCCCGCGAAAGG
This sequence comes from Schistocerca piceifrons, assembly GCF_021461385.2. Lineage (NCBI taxonomy): Eukaryota > Metazoa > Arthropoda > Insecta > Orthoptera > Acrididae > Schistocerca > Schistocerca piceifrons. The sequence continues at coordinate 437,618,769 of NC_060143.1, forward strand.
CAAAGGTCCCGAGTTCGAGTCTCGGTCGGGCACACAGTTTTAATCTGCCAGGAAGTTTCATATCAGCGCACACTCCGCTGCAGAGTGAAAATCTCATTCTGGAAACATCCCCCAGGCTGTGGCTAAGCCATGTCTCCGCAATATCCTTTCTTTCAGGAGTGCTAGTTCTGCATGGTTCGCAGGAGAGCTTCTGTAAAGTTTGGAAGGTAGGAGACGAGGTACTGGCAGAAGTAAAGCTGTGGGTACCGGGCGTGAGTCGTGCTTTGGTAGCTCAGTTGGTAGAGCACTTGCCCGCGAAAGGCAAAGGTCCCGAGTTCGAGTCTCGGTCGGGCACACAGTTTTAATCTGCCAGGAAGTTTCATATCAGCGCACACTCCGCTGCAGAGTGAAAATCTCATTCTGGAAACATCCCCCAGGCTGTGGCTAAGCCATGTCTCCGCAATATCCTTTCTTTCAGGAGTGCTAGTTCTGCATGGTTCGCAGGAGAGCTTCTGTAAAGTTTGGAAGGTAGGAGACGAGGTACTGGCAGAAGTAAAGCTGTGGGTACCGGGCGTGAGTCGTGCTTTGGTAGCTCAGTTGGTAGAGCACTTGCCCGCGAAAGGCAAAGGTCCCGAGTTCGAGTCTCGGTCGGGCACACAGTTTTAATCTGCCAGGAAGTTTCATATCAGCGCACACTCCGCTGCAGAGTGAAAATCTCATTCTGGAAACATCCCCCAGGCTGTGGCTAAGCCATGTCTCCGCAATATCCTTTCTTTCAGGAGTGCTAGTTCTGCATGGTTCGCAGGAGAGCTTCTGTAAAGTTTGGAAGGTAGGAGACGAGGTACTGGCAGAAGTAAAGCTGTGGGTACCGGGCGTGAGTCGTGCTTCGGTAGCTCAGTTGGTAGAGCACTTGCCCGCGAAAGGCAAAGGTCCCGAGTTCGAGTCTCGGTCGGGCACACCGTTTTAATCTGCCAGGAAGTTTCATATCAGCGCACACTCCGCTGCAGAGTGAAAATCTCATTCTGGAAACATCCCCCAGGCTGTGGCTAAGCCATGTCTCCGCAATATCCTTTCTTTCAGGAGTGCTAGTTCTGCATGGTTCGCAGGAGAGCTTCTGTAAAGTTTGGAAGGTAGGAGACGAGGTACTGGCAGAAGTAAAGCTGTGGGTACCGGGCGTGAGTCGTGCTTCGGTAGCTCAGATGGTAGAGCACTTGCCCGCGAAAGGCAAAGGTCCCGAGTTCGAGTCTCGGTCGGGCACACAGTTTTAATCTGCCAGGAAGTTTCAAGCTCTACAGTGTGTCAACATGTTGCCTTGGCCTGTTGGATCACTAGATCTATCTCCAATAGAGCATGTATAAGACATCATCAGACAACTCCAGTGGCATCAACAAACAGCATCAACCGTCCATGTATTGACCAACCAAGTGCAACAGGCATCGAGTTCCATTCCTCAAACTGATATGCGGCACCTATACAACACATTGCATCCATGTTTGAATGCTTGGCTTCAACATTCTGGTGGTTATGCTGGTTATTTATCTATCAGCAATTCAAATTTGCAATGGCATATCTCGCACTTTCATTAACCTGTGATCTTGCAACGTTAATCGCTTAAGTATGTTACCTAGGCAACTGCGTCTCAAAATTTCATTACCTTGATTATTTTTTGGTATGGCGATTTTTTCTGTCAGTCTATTTTATTTAATCCACATGTGTTTGGATGAACTACACATATTAGTTATATATTCTGACTTGTGTGATGCAGTGCACAACAACTTCCTTTGGCTGCACTAACTTCCTCATCTCAGAGTAGCATTTACACCAAACTTCCTCAATTATTTCATGGATATGTCCCAACCTGTGACTTCTCCTGCAGCCTTTACCCTCTACAGCTCGCAGTAGGTCACGTGTTCAATCTTGAACAGTCCCTCTAGGACTGCCCTGGGTCCACTTTGCCTGCTATCAAATGAGTACCGGTGAGCTGTTGTGAGGGTAAAATGTGATTGGGGTGATTGGCCTGCCACCCTCTCCCCCCTACTGCTGTTGTGAAGAAAAGCAGTATTCTACCTGCAGTCAGGCCAATAGCCCACAGACTTTCTTCAGCTCCCTCTGGTACTATGGAATTTACTCCCTGATGTCTTAGCACACGTCCTGTCATCCTTTCCCTTCATGTCAGTGTTCCCATACACATCCTTCCTCATTGATTCTGTGGGAAACCTACTCATTCCTTATCTTATCATTCTACCTGATTTTCAACATTCTTCTGTAGCATCATATCTCAAACACTTTGATTCTCTTTTTTCCCAGTTTCCTTACAGTCCATGTTTCACTTCTACACAATGCTGTGTTCCAGATATACATCCTCAGAAATTTCTTCCCCAAATGAAGTCTGATGTTCAATACTAATAGACTTCTTTTGGCCAGAAATGCCCTCTTCACCTGTGCTCATCTGCTTTTTATATTTTTCTTGTTCCATCTGTGACTTGTTATTTTGCTTCCAAGGTAACATAACTCCTTCACTTTGTCTATTTGGTGGTCCCCAATTTTGATTTTAAGTTTATTATTAATCATTTTGGGTGCCCCTCTTTACTTTCATCTTTCTTCAGTTTACTTTCAATCCATACCCTATGCTCAGTAGGCTGTTCATTCCATTCATTATTTTTGTGTCCATGACTGGGGGGAGTGCTGTGGACTACCAAGGAAATGTGCAAGTGCCACAGCAACTGTTTATTATTGATGTAAGAAACGGAACTCAAATACAGTGTCCGGGGACAAATGTCCATACAACATAAATATGAAATATAAATTTGTTTCCTGGATGTTTCGTAGGATGCACCTACGTGATGAAGTCCATGAGTCTTGGTAGGTGGCAGAGCAGAAAGTTGCTGAGGATAATCAACAGTAGGATCCAACCTGACACTCAAGAGTATTCCCTTGTGGACAACAGACTTCAGGAATGTTGGGCATCAGCAGGTGTTGGAAGCGATGGCTCAATGATGACAGCTGCCGATGGGACAGTGACTGTTCCAGGACACTGGGTATGGGAGGATGTCAGAGGCAGTTGCTTGACAACAGCAGCTGTCAGTGGAGTGACATGCTGTGAAGCGTGGCACCTGGGAGCGGCAGATGGCTGTCCTATGTAGTGTTGATGACAGGTGCTCACAGCGATGGCGATGATGCCAGTTGCTGGGCTGCTGGTGTGGCTGGTGTGAACTGTGAAGCCCAAAGTGATACTGACCACAGTATGCTCCTGCAATGGTCTAAATACTCACCAGCCGAGAGATATTAGACATGCACCGAGTGGGCGTGTGTCTTGGCTTAAGAAATTGATGCTTAGGCTACAGAGCTTTCTGCCACTTTAGGCATGCTATCTCTTGGCAAGGTTGGCACCACTGGATGTATGGAGATTGTGTGAGGCTACGAAGTAAACAGCCCAAGCATTGCAGGTTAGTATTGTGAACAGCTTGGTGACTTGTGTTGATGGGAGCTGTTTACTCATGTCCTCCTGAAGAGGTCTCAGCACACAATACTTGCCTTTTTGCAGAGCAGTATAGTCCATGGTAAATATGATAAGTATGTTCTGTAAGTCTTCCTTGCTGTTGCTGAGGACAGTAATGTCATAAGTGAATCTCATCATTGATATTCTTTCACCTTGAATTTTAATTTAACTTCTGAATTTTTGTCATTGCTTCTTTGATGTACGGATTGAATAGTATTTTTGTGTGAGCACTTCATTCTTGATCTTCCATTCTTAACGATCTTTCTTGGTTCATATGCATATTGTATACTCTGCTGTGGAATACTTTTTTTTGAGTACTTAGTCTTCTGACTGGTTTGCTGCCATATGTAATATCACATTATGAATGGATTGGATTTTAATCATCATAAAGATAAAACATATAAGTATGTTTTAACATAATTATAATAGTTTGTTTACATCAGTGCTTAATACCTCACTTTAGCATAACTTTCAAGAAATAGCAATTTACCCAAAAATGTTTGAAATAGCACACAAGTGGGATACACCTGATCTAAGGATTGTAACAGCAATTAACTTTCACAACCTTGACAATGTCATAGTTTACATGATATAAAATCCAGTTGCGCTCTAATAATTACCAGTATTTGAGTTAGCGCTACAGTTGTGAACACGGGCTATGGTTATGCAAGCATGTTTTCCTTTTTTTTTTTTTAAATGAATGACAAAACCATCAATACAAAGAATACAAGAATGGCTGTTTTGATGTTTAAAATGGTACATTGTTATATCAGTAATTGTGAGTGATACACGCACTAATTTATGCCTGTATACTGAATCGGGCCACAGCAGCTGGATACAGTGGCCATGTTTGTGTGAGAAGTGCTAGTGTGAATGTGTGTCCTTTTCATCATGCCATTCTGTGACTTAGTATCTGCTCTGTGTGGTAAATGGCAATCTATCCTTTTAATACTACTGTTCTTAGTATCTGCTCTGTGTGGTAAATAGCAATCTATCCTTTTAATACTACTGTTCTTACTGAAACTTGAAATACTTTTAATAAGAAATGATGAAGCTTTGGCATTAGTCACTACTATTGCAGGGAACTGGAAATTGCCCTGACTATGTCAAACAATTGACAGCTACTGCAAATCGGTGTGTCTGAAGAGGTCTCAAGTACCTGTGACACCTGTACTAGAGGTACTTAAAGTGCCATTCCCTCCTGTGGATCCTGTCTCCTCTGCAAGAAAGTACAGGATCCATCGTTACCCGTCCAGTTGATGGTGTGTCAGTGGTGTATAGGGTAGATGGGGACCAGAGAGGACTCTGAGTGTGTACCGGTCTCCCTAACCAATAAGTTTGAGGTACTGTCTTTCATTGAACCTGACCCAGTGGGACTCACTTCACCTGTTGTGGGGAAACCTATTCTGTGCAATGTCAGGAGGAGGGAAATGCGTAAGGGTAGGGCTGTGGTGAATGATGGTACCCTTAGGGAAATGGCAGCAAGGGACAGGAAAGGACACCAGGTGCACTCAGTGTGTTTGCCTGGGGGCCTCATTCAGGGCACTGAAGAGATAATTCCAGCAGCCATTGAGGGAATAGGGTGCAACCAACCGCAGATTGTGGCACATGATGGAACAAATGATACTTGTTGTCTGGGCTCCGGAGTCTTTCTTGTGTCATTCCAGTGACCGGCAGAGAAGGTTGAGAAGACCAGCCTTGTGCGTGGAGTTTCCACGAAGCCCACAGTTTTCGGCATTGTTCTTAGAATTGAACATGGCCCTTTGTTCTGAGTGAAGTGGAAGGACTGAACCAGGGACTTCGAAAGTTCTGTGAAAAGCTAGGCTGCAACTTCCTGGATTTGTGCCATAGTGTTGAGAACTGTAGGGTCCCCCTAAATAGGTTAGGTGTGCACTACACATCAGAGGCTGCTATCAGGTTGCAGACTATATGTGGAGTGCACACAGTGGTTGTTTAGATTAGGTGACTCTCCGGATAATGATAGCTGTAGGAAGTATTTCCACAAGTATTTCAGTGTGCCATCCCCCTGTATGCACTCACCTTGCTGTTGAGCCCATGAGTCATGCATTAGTGGGAGGATGAGTGGCTGGAAATGACTGACAATAAGCTCCGTTTAGCCAAGCCACAACGCGTGTGTGGTGTACTTCCTTCCAGCCACGTAGACTAGACGAGGTTCTCTTCACTTGGCTTCGGATATACCACAGTCCTATGACGCATGGCTTCCTGCTCCGGTGAGAGTACCCTCCAATGTGTGGCCACGTTTCATTGGATTGCGCCTTATTTTCTGACCAGCGGGCCGCGGCTGACTTGCCAGCGGGTCTGCCATCTCTTTTAGGAAATACACAAACAAATGCATTTAAAGTTCTGTGACTTGTCCAATGTTTTTACCAAGGTTATAGGGAGAGGGTCTTAATTTGTTCACAGGGTGACTGGCTCGCCCATATTGTATGTAAGTGGCCGGCCAGTGACAATTTCCTGTGGAATCCTTGATGCTCATTTCTTGTTTTCCTTACATTTTATTTTCTTATACAGCATTTTTCATCTTTCCCCTCTTTCTTTGCGTGTATGCTTCCATTTTACTAAATTTGTCCACATTAGTTTCTTTTAATGTGTGTCAGTGTGCTGATGACCTCGACGTTGAGCACCCGTAAGCCCAAACACACACACACACACACACACACACACACACACACACACACACACACACACACACACACACACAGAGAGAGAGAGAGAGAGAGAGAGAGAGAGAGAGAGAGAGAGTTAGAGCTGTAGGAAACCCAGAAGTATCAGTGTAAGATCGAACGGAATGCCACCCACAGGTGAGAGTATTAAAATCCTAATGGTAAACTATCAAAGCATTCACAACAAAGTGCCAGAGTTTGAAGCACTCATGAAAAACAGTGAAGCTCACATAATACTAGGTAAAGAAAGCTGGGCGAAACCTGAAATTGCTAGCAGTGACAGTTTTGGAAAACATTTAAGTGTATATCGAAGGGATAGACAAATGAGAAACGGAGGTGGTGTATTTGTCGCAGTTGACAAAAAACCCATATCCACTGAGATATAAATTGAAGCTGTATGTGAAATTGTTTGGGCAAGGTCGATGTAGTGTTTCTTGATTTACAAAAAGCGTTTGACTCAGTATCACATTTACTGTTATTGTCAAAAGCTCAATCATGTGGGGTATCAAGTGAAATTTGCGACTGGATTGAGGACTTTTTGGTAGGGAGGACACAGCATGTCATCTACAAATGCAGAAGTAACTTCGGGTGTGCCACAGAGAAGTGTTTTGTGACCATTGCTATTCATGTTGTATATTAATAACCTTGCAGACAATATTGATAGTAAATAATAATAATCAATAGTTGAATTAATAGTAAACAGCAATAGCTGCATAAATATTCAATCATATCACGAAAGGATTTCAACATGTGCAGAGATTAGCAACTTGCTCTAAATGTTCAGAAATGTAAAATTGTACATTTCACAAAACAAAAAAAACATTGTATCCTATGACTATAAAATCAATGAGTCACTTATTGGTATTGGCCAACTCATACAAATACCTGGGTGTAACACTTTATAGGGATATGAAATGGATTGATCACATAGGTTCAGTCGTAGGAAAGCAGGTGGTAAACTTCAGTTTATTGGTTGAATACAGGGGAAGTGCAATCAGTCTACAGAAGTGATTGCTTACAAATCACTCATGCGACTCATACTAGAATATTGCTCAAGTGTGTGGGAACCATATCAGATAGGACTAACAGGGGATATTGAATGTATATAGAGAAGGGCAGCAGAAATGGTCACAGGTGTGTTTAGTTCATGGGAGAGTGTCGCAGAGGTGCTGAAGGAACTGAAATGGCAGACTCTTGAAGACAGATGTAAAGTATCCCGTGAAAGTCCATTAACAAAGTTTCAAGAACTGGCTCTAAATGATTACTCTAGGGATATACTGCAATCCTCTACATGTTGGTCACACAGGGAACATGAGGATAAGATTGGAATAATTACTGCATGCGCAGAAGCTTTGAAATACTCATTCTTCCCATGCTTCATACGTGAATGGAACAGGAAAAAACCCGAATGACTGGTACAATGGGTTGTATCCTCTGCCATGCATCTTGCAGTGGTTTTGCAGAGTATGGATGTGGAACTAAAATACACATTTCTCTTTATTGGAATGTGAATGTTTGAATAGTAATTGTTCAAAAACATTCACTTGATAGTATTTAGCTCAAGAAAGCTTTGCATTTCATAAAACATAGTGTTTAAAATATGTTTTTATTTTCCGATGAACATCTAGTCACATATTAATTTATTTGTACAAATTTTTCTGCATTATGAATTACAAACAAAATGTAATATAAATCACACATTGTTACTAATCTATATAAGGTTTACTGTTAAACTAAAGTAGTTAATTACTCTAGTTAGAATTTTGTGTACTTTCTTAGTCAGCTGTCAAAATGAGCTGTTGTAGTGAGTTGAACAGAAATTGTAAGTGTTGTGAGATCTCGGGTGTGAAAATTACTAATAAATGAAGAAAATCATGAAACTTGAATGTCAGAAAATTATTTGTGAAGTATAAACCTAATGGGATATTCATATAAAAAAATTAGTCCAAAAAATAAGTCTAGGGCTTCTGCAGCAAACAGGAATTATGTACAATCATGATCAACAGTCATCATCACCCTTGATAAATATACAAAATTAATGTCTCATTTCCTGTTCTAAAGCCTTTATGACTTGCTAAAACCTCAATTATTTATTGAGAATACTGCAATTTATAACAAAAGTTTGAGTCAGTTTACATCTCCATTGGTAGCTGGAGCATTACAAGATGTGGATGCAGATTACACTGAGAGACTGGTTTTTGAAATTTTCTGAGTAACTCTCTACAAAATGTTATATATGTTGTAACATTCTCCATCTAAGTTTCAGTCTCACAACCCCTGGTTTACGAGACTGATAATTCCTGGAGCTAAAGAGCAGGCATGTAATTTGCTTTGTAATAAGACACACTTAATTATATAGCAAAATGTATAGTTTGTAATGGATACAAGTCCCTGCTCTGGTGTTATTGATGTGGACTCCCAGTGGTCTTAATGAAACACGTATACCATTTGGCTTGCTTTCTCCATTTAAAAAAAGTTCATTACAAAAGGTGTTGACGTCACATGGCGGAGAAATACAGAAGTCCTTGCATACTTTTGAGATCTCAAAATTTGTAAGGGAAAAATGCTAAAACTTGTCTGGAAATCAGGGAAATATCAGGGAATTTCACTTGGGGAAACTTGTGGCAAAACTGTTTTAAATGGAAAAAAGGTCACAGTGGAGAGAAACTTACAAGAAACTGGGCTATTCAATACACAGAGAGCTGACCAAATCTCTTGGTGAAGAATTGTTCACTCAGTAGAATTTGAGGAGATGGTATTGGTTTGTTTGGGAAAGCTTCATCAATAAACAACCATCACCTTGCCTGCAAAATGTAAACTTAGAAAAACACAGTACAGAGGGAGCGGAAAATGCACTTCACATTTACATACATAGTCTGCAAGCTACTGTGAAATGAATGGCACATGGTACATAGCATGACACCATATGTTAGGGCTTCTTACTGTTCAGATCAAATATGGAGTGTACGAAGAATGACTTCTTAAATGCCTGTGTGTGTGTTGTAATTAGTCTTAATTTTGCCTTCACAGTCAATATCAGAGCAACGTGCAGGGCCAGAAGGATATCTCTAGACTTTTCACTCAATACTAGTTCTTGAAATTTCATAAGCAGCCTTTGGAGGATAATACTGAGCACATGTTCGATTTCAATCAGTGCTTAACAGACCATGCCATTTGGTTCGTTCCCCACATCCTCTTGGCTTCAGTCTTCACTATTACCCCTACCCCAGATCTACCTCGACACCTACCCCTGGAATTTAACTTCACTCATTTTGGACCTATGCCATCTTCTCTGCCATGTTCTCTTCCTCTGTTCTTTGACCCCCATCCCAATCTACTCCTCCATATTATTGTCACTGTGCACTGCATGAACTTACCAGTGCCACTACCTGTACCTATGTCGTATTCCTGTCTCTTGTGCCTGCTGCTTATTCCTCGTACATTCCTTTACCATGCAGCTGCTGACTCTCTGTTCTAGCAAATCAGCCACTCTTGTCAACCCTCTCTCCTGCTTCCCATCTCCTTTCTCTCTTTGCTCACTACTACTGAAGGTATCACTCTGTGGTCGAGCTGCAGAACTGCAGTTCCAGCACAGTATAGCTGTGCAGATTGTGTGTGTGTGTGTGTGTGTGTGTGTGTGTGTGTGTGTGTGCGCGCGCGCGTGTGATAGAGAGAGAGAGAGAGAGAGAGAGAGAGAGAGAGAGAGAGAGAGAGAGTACTAATTCTGGTGCTAACAAATATCTCTGTCTGGTTTATTTGTCTTTCAGTGACTAAACACCTTTACTATTTAGTGAGTTACTATCTTTGGTTTTTAAGTTATTTGCATTGTATCACGGCATTCCATTACCATACAAATTTACTGTGAAACTGTTGTCCATATTGCTTGATATTTAAAGAGATATCTACAAGATGTTCTAAAGTGGACACCACATATTATCCTTATTACAAACTTCTGAGCAACAAACCCTTTCTTCCTCAATGATGAGTTGCACCAGAATTTGAGACTATAGGACATGAAAATAAGAAAAGTAAATCAACTTTTTGACATTTTCATCTCCAAAATCTCATATTATCTGCAAAGTACTAATGGTAGAGTTTTGACATTTAAAATCTGTATATGTGACTTTAAGTTCATATTATCAGAACAAACACCTATGAATTCAGAAAATTCTGCTTGATTTATTGGTTTGTCATCATGCATTTTATCTAATGGTGTGAACAGAACTGGTGCAGTATGGAATTGCATGTATTGTGATTTATCTAATTTCAGGAACAGTTCATTGACAGAGTTTTGTTAATATAAAATGTTCTGATTCTGCACCTAAGGGTGGTTACAAGCATTTTTCAGCAAAATATATCCTGCAGTAGAACTGACTTGATAACTTATCCAGTAGCATTTTTGGATGTGAAATTAGGTAAACATCTACAATGGCTCGAGAGTACTGACAGATGCTTTAAAACTTAACAAAATTTTCAATAGTGTCTTTAAGCTTCTTAATTATGGTGTCACCTTTGGGTAGGTGCAGTTGGTATCACACATTCTGATGGCTCTAAATGATTGACTTCCACTTTAGTTACTTCCTTCATAGCAAAAGGTATGGGCCGAGCACAGAAAAAATGAAGACCATCAGTAGGTTTTAATTATATGTGGATTTGAAAGTTTTGTGCCCATCCCATATGTAAATTGTCAAAATTGTTAAATGGAATACTATTAAAGGTGATGTTAATTGAATCCTGTCTTTGAAACCCAAAGGTGTCTAGACTGAAAATGTTGGTTGCTACTGATGAAAATGCTAGTACAGAAAGTTTTATTGATCTGCATACATGCTTATAGGTAACATTCTGCAGCTACATCTACGTATACATCTACATCTAGGTAGGTACTCTGCAACCCACCATATGGCACATGACAGAGGGTACCCCATACCACTACTAGTCATTTCCTTTCATTTCCACTCGCAAATAGAGGAAAAAATGTCTATATGCCTCCATATGAGCCCTGATTTTTCATACCTTATCTTCGTATCCATTATGTGCAGTATATGTTGGAGGCAGTAAATCATTCTGCAGTCAGCTTCAAATGCCAGTTATCTAAAGTTTCTTTATAGTGTTCCTCAAAAAAAATGTCGCATTCTCTTCAGAGATTCTCATTTGAGTTCCTGAAGTATCTCTGATGTGTGTAACACATGAATATTGTTCGAACCTGCCGGCAACAAAACTAGCAGCTTGCCTCTGAGTTTCTTTGATGTCTTCCTTTAATTTGACCTAGTATGGATCCCAAACACTCAAGCAGTACTCAAGAATATGTCACACTAATTTCCTACATGCATTCTCCTTTGCACTTTATCACATTTTCCTAGAATTCTCCCAATAAATCGAAGTCGATCGTTCGCCTTCCCTACCACAATCCTCAACTGCTCATTCCATTTCATATCACATTGAATGTTATTCCCCCTCCTAAAGCAGTAGGCTGGTTACTGTACTGTATCAAACAACTTAAGTTACCTCCAAAGGCAGTGAGCCAATACACCAATATATTCAGTGTTAATTAGGTATATGTAAGTATGTGCTGATAACCAGTGGGATCATCTGGCTGAGAGGATCAGAATCAGAATCTGAATTTTATTGTCTCGTGTCATACATACATAAATCATTGCTTTAAATTATAAGACTTGTCTCAATAGATAATGTACCAGAGATACATAACAATGTGCCAAACAATGAACAAAACAGTGTTGATTTACAAAAATCATTACAAATTTGTTTCATTACTTTACAAAGAAATCTTCATTATCATTTAAAAATTTCATTTGTGAATAACAAGATTTTTGCTCCAGAACAGCCCTTAATGTTATCATCAGTGAACCTATTTCCAAGCTGTGAAAGTTTTTCATTTTTAGTTTATTATAAATTTTCATAGCTATGTAATGAACAGTCTGCGAGTAGAGTTTTGGTCTATGAGATGGCAACATGAAATTATCTTTGTTTCTTATCTTGAAAATGGCTTTCTGTAAATAATTCTGGATTGATTCAGATAGAGACAAATAGTTCATAAATGTAAACACATGGAATAACAAAAATTTGTAGATCCCTGAATATAGGTCAGTGTCAGCATGACTCTCTAGGCTTAATGTTACACATATTTGTAATAATAATGGAATTTCGATATTGGCTGGTGGCACTGTCTATATGCTGTGTACTGTGATTCTGCACAGCACCATAGGCCTTGGTGGATTTGATCCAAGGTAGTCCAGATACCTTTGTTTGTTGCAAGCAAAATGTATAATGTTGTGCTGTGAGACTTTGTACCAGCTGTGACTTCAGAAACACTTAGTACAGGATTTCCTTTTTTTGTCACATTTTGTGAACTACCACTCTGATAACTAGCATTACTACTATCAGAATTTATATCTAAACAATATAATATTTCTACTTGAGCTTACATTGAGGGGAAATTTGTAACTACTATCCTAATTGGTGTATTTGCATTTTTATGTGATGGTGCCTTGGAATTTACAGATTACACCATCAATTCACTTTAGGTAACAATGTAGTTTAGGATACACTTCTGCCTAACAAACAGACAAAATAAAATTAGAAAAGATATCTTTTTTCATGTAGCTTCATATTGAAATTCATCTATTCATATTATAAAAATGGATGTGTGTGTGTGTGTGTGTGTGTGTGTGTGTGTGTGTGTGTGTGTGTGTGTTTTCCACATCTCCTCCTAAATCACTGGACCAATTTCAACAAAAATTGGTACACATATATCTTAGTCAGGCAACATTTGCTGTGGGGGGTAAGAAACACCTACGTATCAAAGAAGTGGGGCGGGAATGAAAAAGAAATGTTGCCCAATGCATGTAAATTTCCAGACTTTTATTCATCCAGTTTTGGAGAACAAAACTTGTAACAAAGTTTACTCACAACTTTGAACCATAACAAAATTTTTTCTTGCTGAGAACGCCTACAAGATTATGAAAAGAAAAATGTGTACCACTTACCACTTTTCCACTGTTCATGCAGTAAAAGTACCGCATGAGGCATGATGTCATTATTTATTACTTATTTACTACAAACTGTATTCACAACACATTGTACAGACAGTATGCGCTTTTACAACTGAATGTAAGTGCAAAATTATATCACTGTGTAATATATACACTGAAGAGCCAAAGAAATTGGTATAATATTGTGTAGGGCCCCCGCGAGCATGCAGAAGTGCCGCAACACAATTTGGCATGGACTCGACTAATGTCTGAAGTAGAGCTGGAGGGAATAGACACCATGAATTGTGCAGGGCTGTCCATAAATCCATAAGAGTATGAGTGATGGAGATCTATTCTGAACAGCAAATTGCAAGACATTCCAGATATGATGAATAATGCTCATGTGTGGGGAGTCTGGTGGCCAGTGAAAGTGTTTAAACTCACCTGGAGCCACTCTGTAGCAGTTCTGTACGTGTAGAGCATCACATTGTTCTGCCGGAGTTGCCCAAGTCTTTTGGAATGCACAATGCACATGAATGGATGCAGGTAATCAGACAGGATGTTTACGTACATGTTACCTGTTTGAGTCATATCTTGATGTGTCAGGGGTCCCATATCACTCCAACTGCACACACCTCACACCATTACAGAGCCTCCACCAGCTTGAACAGTCCTCTTGCTGACATGCAGGGTCCATGGAGTCATAAGGTTGTCTCCATACCCGTACATGTCCATCTGCTCAATAGAATTTGAAAAGAGCCTTGTCCGACTAGGCAACATATTTTTAGTCATCAACAGTCCAATGCTGGTGTTGATAGGCACAGGTGAGGCATAAAGCTTTGTGTCATGCACTCATCAAGGGTACACGAGTGGGCCTTTGGCTCTGAAAGCCCATATCGACGATGTTTCATTGAATGGTTTGCATGCTGACACTTGTTGATGGCCCAGCATTGAAATTTGCAGCAATTTGTGGAATGGTTGCACTTCTGACATGTTGAACGAGTCTCTTCAGTTGTCATTGGCCCTGTTCTTGCAGGCTCTTTTTTTGGCCGCAGCGATGCTGGAGATTTGATGTTTTACTGGATTCTTGGTATTCACAGTACATCTGTGAAATGGTCGGATAGGAAAATCCCCACTTCAGTGCTACCTCGGAGGAGATGCTGTGTCCCATTGCCCATGTGCTGACTGTAACACCACATTCAATCTCACTTAAATCTTGAATAACGTGCCATTGTAGCAGCAGTAACCAATCTAACAACTGCGTCAAATACTTGTTGTCTTGTGTAGGCATTGCCGACCGCAGTGCCGTATTCAGCCTGTTTACATATCTCTGTATTTGAGTATGCATGCCTATCCAGTTTCTTTGGTGCTTCATTGTCATTCAGGAGATCTGATGTCACAAGAAATGACATGTGAAAAACTGTCACATCATGTATGATGTTAAAATTTATTACTTCTTTGCTACTAACTCTGTTCACAATAAATTTAGCAGACAGTATCTACATATGCCACTGAATGTACATGCAATATTATACCATTGTACAACATATAGTTCAGGAGGTGTGATGTTATGAACAGTGAGAGGCATGAAAAAATGTCTCATGGTGGCATCGCCACTTAAGTCTTTCACTAAATATTTTGAAGACAGTATCCACATATGCTGCTGAATGTCCCTACAAAATTACATGATGGTACAACACATTGTTCAGGAGATATGATGTCATAGACTTTAAGCACAAGGCCAGACACTGCATAGTATGGGTGAGGACACACAGCTATAAATAAATACCTGGACAATGCTGTTTTTCTCCACTAGTAATGCTATAAAGGAAGTGGCTGAGATAAGATTAAATTGCTGTAGTTTTAACTCAAATCAGGAGTACACTGTTGTAGGGAGGTGGAACTTGGACACTGAGTGGAAACAAAGACAGATGTTTGATGTGTGTAAGGAGTTGTGACAGCTTTAACCACCTGACATCACTCCATTATGTGGTTCCACTTACAACCAAATGCCTTAATTTTTACATTCTGAAGATATTTGGGATCCAGAATGAGTTTGCCCAAAAGAAACTTCTATAGTGCAATACCAAGTGGAAATAAGAATAATACACTTGTAATAAATTTGATTTTCTGACTGATTTAATGAGTCTCTTAGAACATAATGTACAGTCGATAATTTATGTGAGACACAGTTCATATGAGTATTCCATTACAGATGTCCTTAAACTCATATGCAGTGCTTACTTTTGGCAGCTCTTGATTGTTTAGAAACGTCTTTGATATTTCTCACTTTTGTGATGAGAGGCAGAAGCTAATGTAAGCTGAAGAAACACACCTGCAAATATCAACCAGCATTAGCTGAAATGTGTCACAGGTAAATAAATTATAATTGCAAACCTGCGAATAAGACTGTTTGATTCTTCATCATATTTTACTGGTGGCTGTACCATACCCCCTATGAGCTGGAAAAAGTTTTGCTGGCGTAAGTTATCTTTTGTATGTTTACAAGAAGAGTGTTTCCACTGAACCATTCACTCAATGATGACATAAGCATATAATTATCCTACGAATAACATAACATTATCTCTTCTTAGTGCAATTTACTTTTATTCTAGGTGTTATCCATCCCTTGTACATGTAATTAGTTAATTTTACTCTTTTTTGCTCTGACATGTAGCATCCATTCCCATTTCATAATGCTACCTACAGTGTGCAAACTACCATCAGATTTTAAGAAGAATGTGATGATTCCTATACCAAAGAAATCAAGTGCTAACAGATTTGAAAATTACCAAACTGTTATTTAATAAGTCCTGGTTGCAAAATATTTATTGATCACAGTTAACTTCCAAATAGATTTATACTTCATAAAATTACCTTCAGAAAAGACTTCCTAACACTCAAACTTATATTTGGTGTTAACAAATTTCTCTTCTTCATAAACATTTCTCTTTCCACTGCCAGTCTACATCTTATACTGTCTCTACATTGGCCATTATCAGTTATTTTGATGTTCAGATGTCAAAATCAGGGCCTTCAGCTCTTATAACTCCAGCCTGGTTCCTTTACAAATTATCAGATGTTGAGTATCACTGTGAAGGACCCAGAAATACCATATACTTGTGTGAGCCAGTGTTATCAGCACCTGACAGAGTTTGAAAGGGATCTCATTATGGGTCGCCATTTGGCTGTCTTGTGAAATTGTGCAAAGTCAGTCAAGTCTGAGTACCACAAGGGAATATTACAGTAGTGTGCACCAATGTGAATTACTTACAGAGGAATTGTGAAACTGGTAGACTCTGACCTGGGAGGAGATTAGTTTAGGTTCTGGAGAAATGTAGTAACACTCAAGGCTATACTGACTGTAAGACTTGTCTTAGAGGAATAGGTTAAAGAAAGGCAAACCTACATTTACAGCAATTGTAAACTTAAAGAAGCTTTTTGACAGTGTTGATGGGAAAACATTCTTTTATATTCTGAAAGTAGCAGGGGAAAAACCCAGGGAGCGGAAAGATTGTATATAACTTGTACAGGAACCAGACTGTAGTTATAATAGTTAAAGGCCCTGAATGGAAAGCAGTGTTTGAGAAGGGAGTGAGACAGGGTCATAGCATATTCGTGAAGTTATTCAATCTGTGCATTGTACAAGCAGTAAAGGAAACCGAAGAAACATTTGGAAAAGGAATTAAAGTTCAGGGAAAAGAAGGTTTGCTGATGACTCTGTAATTCTGTCAGTGATGGCCAAGGACTTGAAAGAGCAGTTGAATGGAATGGACAGTATCTTGAAATGAGGTTATAAGATGAACATCAACAAAAGCAAAACAAGAGTAATGGAACATAGTGAAATTAAATCAGTTTCTGCAGAACGTATTAGATTAGGAAATAGACACTAAAAGTTGTAGTTTTGATATTTGAACATCAAAATAACTGATAATGGCCAATGTAAAGAGAATATAAAATGTAGATTGGCCATGCCGAGAAAATTGTTTATGAAGAAGAGAAATTTGTTAACACCAAATATAAAATTAAATGTTAGAAATCTTTTCTGAAGGTAATTTTCTGGTAACTCTGTTATCAATAAACAGCTGATACAAAAAGAGAATAGTTGCTTTTTGTAGTGCTACAAAAGAATTGTGAAGTTTAGATCATTAAATCAAACAAGTAAGAGGATGTAAGACTCAAATTTAGGGCAAGAAAAATTTATTTTACAATCTGACTAAAAGAAGGGATTTGTTGAAAGGACATATGTTGAGGCATCAATTAATTGTCAGTTTGGTAGTGGAGTTAAGTGTTGAGCATAAAAATTATATAGGGAGACCAAGGCTTGTTTACATAAGCTTGTTCAAATGGAGAATAGGCTGCAATATTTTTGCAAAGTGAGGAAGCTTGCACAGGATAGACTCATGTGGAGAGCTGTGTTAATCCAAGTCTTTGAACTGAAGACCACTACAACAGTAAAATTCTATGAAAAAATTATAAAAAAAGAGCTTACTCCAAAGTTGTTGGAGAGAGAAACCTATGTTGAGTTGTAGCGGCCTATTAATCATATTGAATTATGGAATTGTAGACAGTTAGAAAGTGTCCGAGTTTGTGGAATGATAATAACGTAAGTTTGGAAGATGGAAGTATGATAGCATACAGAACTCAGATGCTAATAGGTACACAAAATGTAACTCCACCTGAATCGTTATGGATTTTAAAAAAGAAATGAAGCTAATATGTATACTACCTGACAAATGTCAGATGTCAACTTTGTACCTGAACACACCGTCGTTGTAAATGATTAGAGATGCTGTTCTCCGTGACATGTAGAACAGCCATCAAAGTGCATTAGTATTGTTTGCATTTAGAGTTGTTACCAGGCCTGGTAGTATATATATATATATATATATATATATATATATATATATATATATATATATATATATATATATATATAAAATAGAGGGAAACATTCCACGTAGGAAATATATATCTAAAAACAAAGATGATGTGACTTACCAAATGAAAGTGCTGGCAGGTCGACAGACACACAAACAAACACAAACATACACACAAAATTCAAGCTTTCGCAACAAACTGTTGCCTCATCAGGAAAGAGGGAAGGAGAGGGAAAGACGAAAGGATGTGGGTTTTAAGGGAGAGGGTAAGGAGTCATTCCAATCCCGGGAGCGGAAAGACTTACCTTAGGGGGAAAAAAGGACAGGTATACACTCGCACACACGCACATATCCATCCACATATACAGACACAAGCAGACATATTTCCAGCAGAGAGTACGAGTGTAGGACAGTAAATCTTTGACGAGGGCTGTTTGGTTGAATCTGGGAGTGGGGCTGAAGGTGAGGCCTTTGGATAGGACAGAGGTTTCGGATTGGGAGAGAGGTTTGGAGGAAAGGTTAACTACTGAATTAGGGTGTTGTGGTTCCAGATTGTGTTGATCGGAATTTTGAGGTTTTGGAGGGAGTGGAGCTGGAAGTGGGAGATTGAGTAGATGGGAGAGACTGGGTTTGTGTGCAATGAGAGGAGGTTGAGGTTTGCTGGAAAGGTTGTGAAGGGTGAGTGAGTTGCCTTTCCGGAGGTGGGAAACCAGGAGATTGGATAGTTTTTTGAGGTGGAGGGTGGCATGCTGTTCTAATTTACGGTTGGCCTGTAGGAGGATGCTCTGAACAGCCGGTGTGGATGTGGGAGAGGAAAGATTAAGGACTTTTATTAAGGATAGGAGTTGACGGGTGTGTTCATTGGCTGAGTTGATGTGTAGGTGAAGGATTAGGTGGGTGAGGGCAATGGATTGTTCAGTTTGGAACTGCTTGTGTCTGTATGTGTGGATGGATATGTGCGTGTGTGCGAGTGTATACCTGTCCTTTTTTCCCCCTAAGGTAAGTCTTTCCGCTCCCGGGATTGGAATGACTCCTTACCCTCTCCCTTAAAACCCACTTCCTTTCGTCTTCCCCTCTCCTTCCCTCTTTCCTGATGAGGCAACAGTTTGTTGCGAAAGCTTGAATTTTGTGTGTATGTTTGTGTTTGTTTGTGTGTCTATCGACCTGCCAGCGCTTTTGTTCGGTAAGTCACCTCATCTTTGTTTTTATATATAATTTTTCCCACGTGGAATGTTTCCTTCCATTATATATATATATATATATAAGTTGTGTGAACAGTGCCAAATGTCGAGTGATCACTGTGAAGAACACAGAAATGCCATATATTTGCGTGAGGCAGTGTTATCAGCACATGGCAGAGTTTGTAAAGTATCTCATTATGGGTTGCCATTTGTCCATTTGGTGAAATTGTGCAAAGTTGACAAAGTCTGGCCATCACAAGGGAGAATTACAATATTGTGCTCCAAACACATCATAACCCCATCACATCCATATCTACTGTTGGAGAAATGATAATGGAGTCAATGCAACTTTTGTGTTGTATGTACTATTGATTTGGGACTAGTAGCAGTCGGAATGATAATTACCATCCCATGTACAGGCTCCCATTAACACCAGTACACCAACAGCTGCATTTGGAGTGGTGTCATGACCAGGTAGTGTGGACTGTTGGTGAATGGTGTCCACTGTTTTCAGGATTATATCGTGGCTCTGTACTGCCCGGGATGACAGTTGGTGGTGAGTGTGGTGTTGACCTGGGGAGAGATCTCATTCTTCCAATGTTTTAGACAGACTCCGTGCCTCGTGTAGGGATCCATCAAATATTACTTCAGGTCATGATTAGTACTGATTAAGGGAATTTTGACAGCACAGCTGTAACATCATGGATATCCTGCAACCTAATGTGTTACATCTCATGTGATAGTGTCATGGTGCCATTATTCAACTGGACAGTGCTTGTCCACACAAGGCACATGTCTCTATAATCTGTCTGCATGATGTTGAGGTACTCTCATGGCCAACAAAATCCCCGTATCTGTCCCCAATAGAACATTTGTGGTCCTAGCTCTGACATTAGTTCTATCCCAGTGCCTGTAACAAGGATATCAATGACCAGTTAAAACAATTGTGGACAGGTTTTGTCAGGAGAGGATACAATGACTTTATGACACCCTTTCTAATGAATCAGTGTGTGTATCCAGGACAGAATGAGTGCAGCCTCATACTGATAAGTGGTCTCCTACTATCTTAGTTTTTTGTAAATTTGACTCAATTTTTTACTCACTGAAACAACATTACAGGATTCTATTATAATATGTGCAGTAATAATTCTGTAATACACACATAACTGAGTAAACTATTTTAGTCTTATTATTATGAGTATACAACTTTACAATGATAACTAAACAGAGTACTCTCAAAAAGAACAAAAAGAAAACACAACGTTGGCAAAGTTAGCCCAGTAGACCAAAAAACAATATATACACCTTTAATCATTATACATGAGAACAGCTTGACCATCATGCTACTGAAGGCCATACTGGGCTTCCCCATAGCTTATAGCTTTCAAACCAGACATTGGAACATTGACAGTAGAAATGATCTATGGAGAGACTTTATGCCTGGCACATAAGTGCGGCTTTTAAGATCCTATGCCAGTGCTCTACCAACCCACAAGTGGTGCTGTTGGAACCCACACAACTTGAAGGATTCAAGGAATGGCATCGACACAAATTGCTTTTCTTGATCCACAGTGACATTGGCTGGACAGCTGAAATGGGAAATCCAAGGTGCTAAAAAATTCTTGCTTTTGTTTCCACTTAGATCTCACTGACTGACATAACCTCTGCCCAGTGTGTATATCTAACAGTTATCATAAATATATATTGATACACGTATGATGATGGAAGCAGGCCAATAACAGCCTGTTGTTTTTCGAAGTTCTGTGAATGGCTTATGTATACAGGGTGATACACGAAGATATGCAAATATTTTAATATGTTATTTTACAAGTAAAACTAAAAAAAAAAGTTCATATAAACATAGATCTGGAAATGTTTAGTTATGGAGTTATGGCTAATAAAAGATTTTGCCTGAAATTTAGCAACTTCGCTAATGTGATGCCATCGCAAAACTGTATGAGGTTAAAGCAAAGCACAATTTCCATTTATTTTGTTGTTATTGGTCTGTGAATCTAATAAAATTTGTCCGA
The DNA here is from genome assembly GCF_021461385.2 of Schistocerca piceifrons. Lineage (NCBI taxonomy): Eukaryota > Metazoa > Arthropoda > Insecta > Orthoptera > Acrididae > Schistocerca > Schistocerca piceifrons. The sequence continues at coordinate 437,640,011 of NC_060143.1, forward strand.
GATGTGTATCTGCATTACTTGCTTGCATTATAAATGCGATAGACGAAATTAAGAACAACCTTGTGAAACTGAAATGAGCAACAAAATCTGCTCATACACGTGCAGCTAAAAACATCAAACTTGGTGGAGACATTTTTGAACATTTATTGCGAATGTATTGTGAAATTTTGTATGTACACTGAAACTTCCTGGCAGATTAAAACTGTGTGCTGGAGTGAGACTCGGACTTGGGACCTTTGCCTTTCGCGGGCAAGTGCTATATCATTTAAGCTACCCAAGCACAACTCACGCCCTGTCCTCACAGCTTTACTTCTGCAAGTACCTCATCTCCTACCTTCCAAACTTTATAGAAGCTCTGCAAACCTTGCAGGACTAGCACTCCTGAAAGAAAGGATATTGCGGAGACATGGCTTAGCCACAGCCTGGGGGAGAGCTTCTGTGAAGTTTGGAAGGTAGGAGATGAAGTACTGGCAGAAGTAAAGCTGGGTGGATGGGGTGTGAGTCATGCTTGAGTAGCTCAGATGGTAGAGCACCTGCCTGTGAAAGGCAAAGGTCCTGCGTTCGAGTCTCGGTCCAGCACACAGTTTTAATCTGCCAGGAAGTTTCATATCAGTGCACACACTACTGCAGAGTGAAAATCTCATTCTGTATGTGCACTGTGCAACTTCCTTAACACTGAGCTTTGTTTTTTCCCATTTAACATGAATTCATGTGTGCTATGGTATTAATAATAGCAGATTATCTGATACATTCATACAGATTCAGTTAATTTTTCTAAAATTAAATTCTCTGCAACTTCTGTTGAAAAATTTGTGCAATTGTCTGAAATTTAAGAAACAAATTGGGCCAAGTAGTTAATAAATTAAAAATTTTGGGAAATTATGTCTCTGCTTCTCTGGATGCTCTGGAAAACTACTGCAGATACATGTCTGTGACATGTTTTATTAGATTAAAAAAAAAAAGTGCAGGCAACATCTTTTATTAGCCATAACTCCGTAATTAAACATTTGCAGACCTATATTTATATGAACTTCTTTCTTTAGTTTTACTTGTAGAATATCATATTAAAATATTTGTATATCTTCATGTACCACCCTGTATATCTGCTAACTTTGCACTGTTGACATGCTGCACACATACTTGGCAATAGTCTTTTTTAATTCTGAGCCTCACAGATTTCTCTGTCATTAGCTTAAAGGGGGTTGTGCACTGGGGTAGGTGAGGTTATGAACACTGTCAAATAGTGCCTTATGTAACATTTCAGGCATGAATGGTCTAGGTGAGGGGCAAAAGACATAACACCTAATAAGGTCTTTGACACATATTGACTGTATGTGTTTGACCTGGAAAGAAGTTAAATTGCTTTATAAATACTTCTGTAAATGTTTGTATGTTGTTTGCACTGTGGTAAATTGACCAATGAATGAAATTGTCATGGAGAACAACCTTCCTTGAGTTTCTTAAAAGTGAAAATACACTACAAATAGCCTGGCTTTTGCATAAGAGTGGAAGTGCCGCACAGCTTCATACGTGGTCAGCGGATCTTAGTAATATGCACTCCAGTTCATCTGTGCCCCATCATTTTCTGGGAGGGAAAAAATCTAAAAGTTCCAAACCCTTGGAAACATATTGCCTAAATCAGGTGAACCATGTCATTGATAAATAAATAATAAGTACAACCCTGCAGCCAAGACCATTTGTTTCTTCAACTTACATCAATTTCTGCATTTCATACTGACTAGCATCTACCACTAGTGCTAATGGTGCATTATGGACTGGATGAGAGACAAGAACTTCTTTTTGTAAGATGGATCTTTCCTTTTTGAGGGTGTGTCGCACCTCTGGCAGCTATGGTAGGGGGCATAAGCCTGTGGTGTTGTTACCTGCCATTTCTGCTGTCAGCAGTGCACTCTGAGTGTCTGATTTAATATTTAATTGGGTATTCACTGTGTCTATTTCTCTACTTAAATTAGCACTCTGTACATTGAGCTTTTCACTTAAAGTTGCTGATTTTCCTTCTGTTCATCCAACTTAGCATTCAGCTGAGTATTTACTAATCTAATCTAGAATGTACTGACCCCATCTCTTTTCTTAAAGCTGCACTTTGGGCTTTAATTAAATTTGCTAACTCAGTTCAGTCTGACATTTTCCTACTCACTTTAAGAGCCGTGGTTGGTTCTGAAGCTAGTTGCTGTTCTTGATCCATAACTTTACACATTTTAGACCTCGTGAGCATTAAAAAAAATCCTACTCAACTTATAATGACTACAATATTACAGTCTATTTCAACAGTTCCTTTAACTTTATACTCAAACAATTATTGTTTTACGCTCACCCGGTGTAGGGTTCTAGCTGTGTTGGCGAGCAGATGTGTATTCAGCACCGGTGAACAGCAGTGGCGCCGGTGGCGTTGAACGTTGATTTCAGTGTCGGTGTTGGTGAGTGGATGTTTAGAGTCAGCACTGGTGAGCAGCAACTGGTGCCTTTGGTGTCACTTGCTGGTACTGCGTTGGCGTCAGTGAGCGGCGCGTGAGAGCTGTGTACTCTCCATGCTGAATCTTCTTAGTCGAAGTATTCTTGGCGTAACTCTTCTCAGTCTAAAATGTTGAGGTCTACTATCCATTCGTTTGATGTTATTACTTTCTTAAGTCTTTTACAGTGTTGCATTCGCAGCTTTCTTCCATTTGGTTCCTTGGACTCAATCCAATTACTCAAAACAGTTCTCTTATCTTGATATGCCAGGTTGCTATGGCAACTCAAAATATCTTTGTCCCATTTCTGTCATAAAATTTCCGTTTTCTTCGAGTCCTGTCACGGTTGCCATATTCTAATAGTTTTGACAATATGAGATGCACTGTGAAACTGGATTGCATTCACAATTCACACCTCACTCTCGTCAGTTGACTTACATGATGTGACTAGCCGATCCTCTTCTCTGGATATTTTCCAATCCTCTTCTCTGGATATTCAGCTATGTCAATCTCCAAAAAGCTTCTTCTCTGACGATTTTCACTGGTTATAGGAATTAATTAGAGTCTTTCTCTATTATTGAAGTAATGGGGTACTCATAGAATACTTTGAGTTCAATCATAATACATTTTCAACTTTCACAGACAACAACTTCTGCAAGTCAACTTAGTCATCAAACATTACATACTATTAAACATATTTATAATAACATTGGTCTAACAACCAAATGATTTATGAACATCACATACATCTTGCCTCTTACAGGACTAAGACATGAAGTAAGATAAAAATCTATAATCAGTTGTTCATTTGCCTTTTTACAATAATCTCATTCACTAATACAGCAAAGAATAGCCTATAATTACTCCGTGTTATTTCACACAGCGTCTGTGGCACTAGTGGCAAACACTTGTCATCATCAGTGGACCACTCTTGCAGTCTTCTCATAACAAACTTCCGACCGGTCCACAGAAACAGGAGGCACAGTTGATACGCTTCCACTCTCCCACTTATATTTAAACTATCGTGTGTTCGAGATGGTAGAATGACGAGTGGTTCTAGAATTTACGTGGAAATTCTCGAAGCACTACAATTTTGAGTTGAAAAAGTTGTTGTATTTATGGGACAATATATGAGGATAGTAACAGAGGGAACTCTTCATACGAATTGATGAAAGTTCCATACATGTTGAAGCATTTCAATTCCAACATATTCAAGACGGCTACAGTGACAAAGTCTGATAGATCTGTTCTGTCACAATCTTAATATAGGACATTTCAAATGCAGAAATCCACAGCCATAAGAAATCTACAAATTCTAATCTGATGATGATGATGATGTCGTGTAGCTAGGGCCTCCTGTCGGGTAGACCGTTCGCCTGGTGCAAGTCTTTCGATTTGATGCCACTTCGGCGACTTGCGCGTCGATGGGGATGAAATGATGATGATCAGGACAACACAACACCCAGTCCCAGAGTGGAGAAAATCTCTGACCCAGCTGGGAATCGAACCCGGGCCCTTAGGATTGACAGTCCGTCGCGCTGACTACTCAGCTACTGGAGGCGGACTCTAATCTGAAAATATATACACATATCAGTGAACATTGCAGTAGCATAGCATATGAAAAAACTTGACACTATTCTGTTGGCATAATTTGCCTTCGCCTTCCTGTAACCTGTGAAATGAATTACCCAGCAACATGGTGGGACCTGCAGTGTGATATGAACTCCAAATCCTGAGGCAGCTTGGGGTTTTTCACATTAACAAATCGTTATCAGAGGTAGGATTACTGTGTAGGTCAGGGATATTTAGTCACTGAAGTGACATCCAATTGCAAAACTTTCACTAGGCCACTGAGTCACATATTATTATTACATTGTTGTAGTGGTGAAACAAGCAGTATGGTAATCCTACAGAAAAATTCTAGAACCGACTCCAGAGATCTGAATCTCCACCACACCAGAAACAGATTGTTTGCAAATATGAACATAAATATTATGATGCAAACATCTATCCTGTGATAACTATTTGGAACACAAAGACCTTACAAAATTAAAAATAATATTTGCCACAGTTTCAGTAATTGAGCAATGTGCCATTTATCTCACCCTGAATGCAGTTATACATTGTCTTTTTTGTCTACTTTTTTGTAATATTATTGTTACTTTACATTTAGTTTTGTAACTTACAAGATCCTTTACATAAAATTACTGATGTCAAAATGTCAAACAAATATGAAAAATAGATCTTATAGTCTGTAAAATAAGGGAAAGGTAATCACTCACCTATCGCAGATCGATGTGTGGATCACATTAAACATATCAGAGAATAGCATTGGCACTAGCTTTCCAGCACAACTGCTTGCACTGTCCGTTGGTTGTGTGTGTGAATGTGTGTACTATTGCTAGAAAAAGAGCTAGTGCTAGTACTCAAAAGTTAACGTCGATGCTGTTTTCTGTTATATGTCACGTGCTCCAAGTATCAATCTGCTATAGGTTAGTGGTTGCCTTTCCCCTGTTTTACATATTGCTCCAGCCAGGATTTCCAGTATTGTTAAACATTTCACAGTGTGGGGGAGACCGGGGCACATTGGCCATAGGGGCAGGATGGCCCAGTCGAGTTAGTTCATACAATAGATGCTAGATCGTGCTGGGAATCAATCAGCAGGTTGGTAGCACTGTCCCACTCCCTCTACAGGAACAATATGGCCGGCGGAGCAGTTTTGGATAAGTTGTGTTGATTAACTGCTTTTGTATGTATGTGAGTAAAATTCTACTCGTCGGTTAAATGTGTGTTATGTAAAGTTTGCTTACCTTAGGTGAAAGAGGTGAGTAGTATAATTAAACGTTGTAGTTTAAGGATTATTTCTATATGGCATACAATCTAAATTGCTTCAGTGGGTTTTGTGATGAGTAGAATTTATAGTAAACATGGTGATGGGGCAGGTTGGCCCAGAGACAACACACCGTTGGGTGGCTTGCGGAGTATCAATGTAGATGTAGATGTAGATATGCTACTGCATGCAACAATAAAATACCCCAAACATGGACTGAGACTGAAATGGCGGGAAGTGATTGGTTCACAGGATTCTTGATGAGGCACCCTCAACTCTCCATTCGGACTCCTCAAGCAAATAGTTTAGCCCAGTGCACCAGTTTCAACAAGCATGTTCATCGAAGAGGTTTTCGCCCAATAGGGCGAGTGGCATTGGCTGAGAGAGGGTCACTTGTTACGATCGCTTTTGCAGTTAGTGCGTTGGGTAGTAGTGTGCCTCCATTCTTCATCTTCCCGAGGGTCAACTTTAAGCCTCATTTCATACTTGACGGCCCGATTGGGTGTGATGGAGCAACTCATCCTCCGGGATGGATGACGGAGACAAACTTTGCAAAATATATGAAACATTTTGTTCTACATGCTCGCTGCTCAAAATAACACCCTTGCTTGGTTTTGATTGATAATCACAGTTCACCTCTCGACTCTGAAGTTCTTGATTATTGTAAAGATAATGGAATCACCTTTCTATCTTTTCCAGTGCATTGTAGCAACAAGCTGCAGCCTTTAGACAGAAGTGTTTAGGGGCCTTTTAAAAAGTTCGTGAACTCAGCATGTGATGCATGGGTTACCAATAATAAACAGCCTATGACTATTTATGACATCCCGTCTGTAGTGTGAATAGCACTTCCAAATGCTGCAACTCCCAATAACATAACCAGTGGATTCAAGGTAACTGGGATCAATCCCTTTAACAAAATATTTTTACTGACAGTGATTTTATGCCTTCCTACACTTCGGATAGGCGAGACCCAAACACTGAAAACAGTCCATCAACTCGAGCTGAGATAAACGTAAGACCGTTTCCAACTCCAGAAGAGGTCAGACCTTTTGAAAAGCAGAGCCCAGAAAAAGTACGGGGGCAGGGAAAAGGAAAAGAGTTTCTGCCACAGTGACAGACTCTCCAGTAAAAAAAGCCCTTGAGGAAGAACAAAAAGGTGCAAAAGAAAAGAAGACGAAATAATTGGAAAGAAAACTTAAATCACAGGCTAAAAGAGCACTTTTTCAAAAAGAAAGTAGGAGCAATGGTAGAATGAAATTAACTAAATCAGCTGCAGTAGGCCTAAAACGCAAGAAGAAGCCAATGGAAGATGATGATGATGAAGATGATGATGATGATGATGAAGAAGATGAAGATTCACTGTGCCTAAGGTGCCTCAAGCCTTTCTCAAACAGTCAACCTGGAGCAAAATCGATTCAGTGCACAAACTGCAAGCGTTGGGCTCATCAGACATGCGTGAAAAATGAAATCCGTGGCCTATTTTATGAGTGTTATAACTGTGCTGATCCTTTGGATGTGGACAGTGATTAAAGTTGATTGGTTTGTATTAAGACACTATAATTTCTAATAATTTTAAGGTTTCCAGTTGTGATAATAAAATGTTAAGCATTTAACTCAATATTCAACTTGATTTGATGTACGTTAAAGTATGTTTCTTGATAACTATTCGTTTTATTTTGATATCCTAAAGTTATACTAGTTTAACTTATCAAAATATTCGTGCCCCAGCCTCTGGGCCAACTTACCCTGAGGTAGGGGCAGATTGACCCACTTGACCTATGTCCAGTAATTAATTCTTTTTAAACTTTTAAACTCCAGATTCAGTAAGACTGCTCTAAATATTTTGCAATAATTTCATAAATTTAAATATGTAAAAAAAAATAATATAATTTTTTTTAAAATATGGCCAACGTGCCCCGGCCTCCCCTATACGAGATGACGTACTGCTAGTGTTTTCCATATCATTAATTAGTATACTGTGTAATTAGCAAATCAGTAGTTCTTTATTTGTGGTAATTTTGTTTTTTTGATTATGAAGGCTTCAGAGCTATCTCTATTTCTTCTTTTTACTGTCATCTCAGTTTCTGTATGTACAGAAATTTCTCAGTACTTTTATTTGTTTGTAATTTTGTTTTTCAGCTAAGTCATTAAAAATTATTCATTAACAGTTTTGCACATGTTCTAATGCATACATTCTTTTAACAGATTCTACATATGACTCACAAAACAGTAAATCATCATCTGGTAATGGACAGAATGGGAGAAAGTCAAAGAACCACCAGACTACCACAAGAAAAACTGATGAGGCTCCTGACTGGTCGAAACTGCCATTTGTGACAAGATACCACCTTGGTCATTTTAGTAACAAATGTGATAAAGATTGCTCTGATTCACCTCCACTTAGCTTAGATGAAGATATTACCTCTGAAGAGGAAACAGGAAATTATAATCAAAAGAATGGGGGTGACAGAAATTACAGTTTTCAAAAAGTAATTTGTAAAACAGATGCAACCAAAGTGTCTCCAGATAATGGCAATGCTTCCCGATCTGAGCGCACAAAGTATGATCTTCGAAATGAACTTAAACTGAAAAGAAAGATGACTTCTTCACATGTAAAGAAGTCACATACAAGAAACTTATTTATCACAAAAAAATTGCACACAGATAGACGACTAAAACCTGTTGATCAAAAATATAATCTAAAAGCTGAGTATTGGTCTGTCATTAAGCAGAACATAGCTAATCAGAAATGTAAAACTGAAGAAATATCAAATACTGAGCAGGTATCACTGAAAAAGCAGGATGGAAATACTGTACGGATGCCTGCTGGAGGAACTCTCAAATTTTTGCAACCAGCTTATGTTGTTGGCACATCATCAGCTGTACAGAGTAATATTGGGGATAAATGTCAGGTAATTGTAAATATGGCACAGAACTTTCAAAGTCAGTTTTTGTCTCCTAGTTACAAACTAGCCATGCAGCCTGATATGCACTCATCACAGATAACTAATTTTCGGACATTGCCAGTAACAGTAGCAAATGCAATCGAAAATACTCAGAAGAATGAGATCAGTAGAAATAAACAAAATTATGTTCATGGAAAGTCATTGCAGACCAACTCATACTATGTTTCTGCACCAAGTTTTGATCGATCAGTGTCTCAGCAAACAAAATCCAATCCAGAACCAATGACAAAACGTATTCCTCTGCATGGATGCCCATACTGTGAGAAGAAATTTGACCGCCCATGGGTTTTGAAAGGTCACCTGAGACTTCACACTGGGGAACGGCCATTTCAATGCCCGATGTGTGCAAAGAGATTTGCTGATAGGTGGGTGTTACATTTTTCATTCATTCCTTGTTCTATAAATGCCAGAAAGACAGGAAATATCCTGGGCTGTGGACCAAGTAAAAGTAATATTGTAGCTGAGAGCATCACCTGATAGACATTATCAAACAATGGAAAGTCCAGGTTGGATTATCAACAGTCTTACCTGTATGAAAAGGCTAGATTGGTACTCACCACAAAGACGACACATTGAGTTGCAGATAGGTTTAACAAAAAGACAGCTACACATTTAGCTTTCAGCCAATGCCTTCTTCAGAGAAGAAAAGAAAACACAAACACATATGCAGACACACCTCACACATACATTACTGCTCTCTCCTGCCACTGTGGCCATAATGCAATGGTGTAATGTTGAGCAGAAGCAGCATTCTTGAGTGGGGCAAGGGAGGGGGAGGGATAGCACGGTACAGGTGGGAGGAGAGGAGTCAGCACCGCCTGATGGATCATGCAGGGAGTAGATGGTGGGCAGACAAGGCTGCCTGGTGCGACATTGTGAGGCTGCTGGGGGTAGAGGAGGTGGGGGAGTAGAAAAGAAGAGCAGCAGAGATGAAAAAAAGACCAGTGGAGTAGGCAGAGAGCAGAGCACAATGAGGGTGGGCAATGTGAATTGGATGGAGGTGATAGGTCAGAAGGGGAAGAAATTGATGAGTGGAGATTGTGGAGGTTAGTAGGTTACCTTAGGTTGAGGTTAGGGTGATGTTGTGAGCAGAGAAAGTGTTGTGCCTCTCTCAGTTCATCTAGCTGTGATCTCCCCCTGTGACCACTCCCTGATCACCTTCCAAAACTTCTTTATATTCAACTTAGCCTCACAACCCTCCCTTCCTAAGAACTTCACCTATCAGCAGAAGAAAGGACATCCATACACAGCTTCAAAATGGATCCTGACCTAGCGATCCCACCTGCAGAGAAAGATTTCACCACTGTCATTATGAATTGCAGTGACTGCCTGTTGGAAGGCTTCTGCCATTTGTCTGACTCCTCTGCCTACAAACTCTGCAAGAGCAACCCCATCCCAGAAGTCTAACATATCCTTCAATTCCAACTTAAAACATTAGGTCCTTCCTAGAACCTCTCCCCAGGATCCATTTGTCTCCTCATCCCACTGACACCCTGCACACCCACCTTCTACATGCTTCCAAAAATTAACGAACCCAACAACCATACATACCTCATTGTAAATGGTTATTGTGCCTCCACAGAAAGAATTTGGACCCTCATTGACCAACACTTCCAACCAATCACCCAAAATCTAGCCTCCCACATCAAAAGTACCAACCATTTCCATCACCAACTCTCCATCGTTCCTACACCTTTATCTTCTTGATCCCTACTCATCACTCTTCACACCACTTCCCTATACACTAACATCCATCATGCCCATAGCCTTGCTACTATTGAACTCTCCATATGACCTTCAGACTCCAAAACCACTACCTCATTCCTCATACATCTTACTAACTTTAGTCTAACACACAACTACTTCTCCTTTGAAGAGAAGGTATAAAAAACAATTCTATGGGGCAGCTATGGGCACATGCATGGTGCCCTCCTATGCCAACCTGTATATGGACAATCTAGAGGAAACATTCCTAGCCTCGCAAAACCACAAACCCCTGGTCTAGTTCAGGTTCATTGATGCCAAGTCACCCTACCCTCATTCCTTTACAACCTTAACACCTTCTCTTCCATCTGCTTCACCTGGTCTTCCCCAGTCCAGTGTGACAGATTTCTGGATGTTGACCTTCTCTCTTATGGTTTCATTCACACCTCTGTCCACGTTAGCCCTGCCAGGCACTAAAAGTTCCAATACAGGCTCACAACACGGACAGCCTATCTGCAGTGACAACAACTCCCTTGCTCAATGTGATGAAGATCTTACAAAGACCTTCACAGACAGGTACTATCCTCCAGAACTAGTCTGCAAACAGATTTCCCATGGCATACCTCCCCCCTCCCAATCCTCCTATCACCCCAACTCAGTACCACCCAAGACTGGAACAACCAGGACATCATACCCAAGATACTTCCTGCCCCTCCTAAAGTGATGTTCCATCACCAACCCAACCTCCACAACATCATGGTCCTTCCCTTCGCCACTCCTAATCTCAACCTCTTGCCGTAGGGATCATACTCTGGAGCAGACCCAGGTGCAAGACCTAGTCAATCCATCCACTCAGTACTTTCTATTCCAGTCCTGTCACAGATTTATCCTACCACATCAGAGGCTGAGCCACCTGCAAAAGCAGCCACGTCATATGCCAGCTCCACTACAATCATTGCTCAGCCTTTAATTGGCATGACTACCAACCAGCTGTCTACCAGGATGAATGGGCACTGCCAAACTGTGGACACATGCAAATGTAACTGAACATAACATGCTTGATTTCAGTGGCTCCTGCACAACCCCAGCCATCTGGATCCTCCTGTCCACTGTGCCAATATGAGTTAATCTTATAACACATTCTCTGCTCTAGAAATCATCCTGGCCTGATCCTAAGGTAACATTCTGTCCCCATACTCTCCCAACAGTTTCCACCGCATGTGTCCTATCACCTTTTCGCAATTCATGTCCCACATCCTTATTGCCCTCCACTCTCTGCCAACACCACTTGTCTTTTCCTCTCTCTGCTGCTCTCCTTTCCGGCTCCCTCTCTCCTCTCCTACAGTGTCCTGACACTGCACCAGGCAACCTTGTCTGGCCACCATCTAGTCCCTACACACTCTGTCAGGCAGTGCTGTCTCCTCTTGCCCCACCTGTACTCTGCTGTGTGCTTCCTCATCCCCCTTCCCCACCATACTCAAAGGTGCTGTTTTCTGGCCACAGGGGAGAGCGGTCATATACGTGAGGTGTGCTTGCTTGAGTGAATGTGTGTGTGTTTTCTTTTCTCTTCTGAAGAAGGCTTTTGCTGAAAGCTAAGTGTGTAACTGTCTTTTCATTGTGTCTGTCTGCCACTCAACATGTCATCTTTGTGGTTAGCAGCAATCTATCATTTTCATAATATTTTTGATTTGTTAAGCATCTTACTGAATCATAATTAACATTTAATCATAGTACTAGCCTACTCATGTTATTAACAATTGGTAATTATCTTATCTGATTAAAATGGACACATTATCCAATTAACAGGAGAGCCACAACTTTGAAAAAGCTGCTGCTTTTGCTGCTTTTCAAGCCTTAATGTTCAACTGCTATTTATCTGACACTGATTGCATATGATAGATATGAGTACACAGGTACTTATAAAATTAGTTTCTTAGTTAGTTAGTTACTTGTTCTGTAGACCAAATTTATGATAAACATTATGATGTGGAGTATGTCAACAGAATAAACATAGAACACTTGTATATGAATAAATAAAAAACGTAAAATCATATTTATCTGACCATATACTGGACATTTACAACTATTTTTTTAACTGTCTAATTATCTCTACTGAAGAATTCCTTTCTGTTAAGGAGAAAGTTCTTTAATCTACTTTTACAAAAATTTCCGCTACATGTTGGGCATTTTATTTCTGTTTCCAATGGGTAGATTCTCAAAGAGCTCTACAGCTGCACATTTCACCTCTTTCTGTACCAAAGTTTGATTCATTAAAGGGTAATGTACATCATGTTTCCTTCTAGTGTTGTACTTGTGAATGTCTCGGTTCCTCTAAAACCTAGGTGGATTGTTGATAACAAATTTCATAAGAAAGTTATTATGCATGTATCATTAGAACTGACACCCACTTTATTACGAAGATTGTTCCAGAGACTATTACAAGGATTTGCCCTTCTATAATCCAATGATGCAATTAATAACTAACAGTGGGATGTAAAATATGGCTTTCAATTTTTTTGAACTTTGTACGAACATGAGCAATATGAATAATATATGGTGTACATTCCCCTGCCATTCCTTAGCCACCTCTTCAAGATTTTTGGAATTCTAACCTCAGTTTCACATTACACATATTCATTGTTGAAATTCATCATAAACAATCCATCACAGTTTGAATAGAATAATAATGTCCACAGCTATAGCAGCAGACAAATATTTCATCTTTTTTCCTCTATAATTTTTACCCTCTACAGTTTCCTCAAATAACGTGTAACTTATTTCCTGATATCTTAACATATCATCCCCCCATTCCTTCTTCTTGTCAGTGTTTTCTATTTCTTCCTTTCCTCGCCATTTTTGGGGAGAACTTCCTCATTTCTTGTGTTATCAGTCCATCTAATTTTTAGATTCCTTCCATAACACCACATCTGAACTGCTTCAGTTCTCTATTTCTGGTTTTCACACAGTCCATGTTTCACTACCATACAATGCTGTGCTCCATATGTGCTGTCTCATAATTTTTTTCCTCAAATGAAGATCAATGTTTGATACTAGTAGACCTCTTTTGAGCTGGAATGTCCTCTTTGCCTGTGATAGTTTTCTTTTTGTGTCATCCTTGTTTTGTCTGTCATACATTACTTTGCTTCCAAAGTAGTAAAGTCCCTTCACTTGTTGGTTTCCAATTTTGATATTAAGTTTCTCACTAATCATATTTCTGATACTCCTAATTATGTTTGTCTATCTTTGGTTTATCCTCAATCCATATTCTGTACTCACTAGTGTGCACTTTCCATTCATTAGGCCTGTAATTCTTTTTAATTTTCACTGAGATTAGAAATGTCATCACCATACCTTATCATTGACATCCTTTCATTTCAATTCCACTTCTGACACTATCTTTTATTTCTGTCATTGCTTCTCTGATGTACATTTTGAACAATAGATGAGACAGACTGCAGCCCTGTCTTACATACTTTTCATCCAAGCATTCCATTTTTGTTTTTCCATTCTTATTGTTCCCTCTTTTTTTATTATTGTATATTATTGTTTCCTATAGCTCACACCTATTTTTCAGAAAATTTTGAACATTTTGCACCATTTTGTGTTGTTGAATGCTTTTTCTAGGTCAGCAAATGAACATGTCTTAATTTTTCTTAAGTATCCCTTCCATTATCAAGTGCAAAACAGAACTGGCTCTCCAGTGCATTTATCTTTCTTAGATCCAAACTGATTGCCATTTAACAGATGCTAAATTTTCTTTTCCATTCTTCTGTAAATTATGGTTGCAAGCAGGTTGGATACATAAGCTGTTAAGCAGGTTATGTGAAATTTCTCAAATTTATCTGCCCTTACTATGTACAGTATTGTGTGGACGGTATTGTTCTGATACTCTGATGCTGTATCCTCAGTCTCATAGATTCTACACACCAACTTGAGTAGTCGTTTGGTTGTACTTCCTGCCAATAATTTTAGAATTTTCAAAGGAATTTCATCTATGTCTCCTGCCTTACTTGATTTCAAATCTTCCAAAGCTCTTTTAAACATTGACTCTAATATTAGGTTCCATATTTCTTCCATACTGATTCCCATTTCTTCTTCTATCACATCATCAGATAGTTCCTCCACCACATAGAGGCTTTCAGTATACTTTTTCCACCCATCTGCGCTGATGCCTGTGCTTTTAATTTCACTGAAGGTTGTTTCATCTTTCCTGCATATTGAATCAGTCCTTCCCACAAATATTTATTTTATATTTTTTGATTTCTTCACACTTTTCCTGGAATCATTTCTTCTTATCTTCTCTGCACTTCCTATCTCTTTCATTCCTAAGTATCTTATATTATTCTGTTCTTTCCTTTCTCTCATCTTTGTAACTATATTTTCCTGTCCAGCTTCTATGGTTGTCCATTTTAGAGATGTCCATTCCTTCTTAACTGAACCATCTACTGTGGTATTCATTATCATAGTATCTACAGACTTAGTGATTTTAATTGTCATCATTCCTCAGTACTTCAGAATTACCTTCTTACCACATTGATTCTTCTAGATGATTCTCTTAAATTTCAGCCTACTTTTCATCTTTATTAAATTGTGGTCTGCGTCTATGTGTGCTCCTGGATATGTCTTGCAGCTCACTATCTAATTTCAGAATCTCTACCTCACCATGATGTAATCCAGCTGATACCTTCCTGTGACTTCAGACTGTTTTCAGTCATACCTCCTCTTCTTGTGAGTTTTGAACAGCATATTTGCTATTACTAGCTGAAAGTTATGGCAGAACTCAGTTATTCTTTCTTCTCTCATATTCTTCCTACCCAACTCATATTCTCTGAAAACTCTCCTATACCGCGATGTTCTAGTTCTGAATGACTATTAGGTTCCCTTCTCCCTTTTCGCACTGTATTATCTGTTTAGTGTCCTCATATACTTTCTCTGTCTCTTTGTCATCTACTTGTGACATCAATATGTATACCTGAACTATTCTTGTTGTCATTTGTTTGTTGTTTATTCTGATGAGCATAATTCTATCACTGAGCTGTTCACAGTAACTCACACTCTACCCTACATTCCTCTTCATGATATGTCCTACTCCCATTACACAATTTTTTGCTGTTGTAGCTAAGACGCTATACTTGTCTGACCAGAAATCCTTGTCTTTTTTCCAATTCACTTCACTGATACTCTGTATCTAGACTGTACCCTTACATTTCCATTTTCAGATTTTCTACCTTTCCTATCAAATTCAGACTTCTGAAATTTCACTCTCCAGTCCATAGAATGTTACCCTTTCATTGGTTATTCAGTCTTTTTGTCATGGTCATGTACCTCTTCGCAGTTCCCTCCTGATGAACTGAATGGGAGACTATTTTGTGAATGGAGAGATCATCATGACACCTATTTAGTTAAAGTTCACATGTTCTATGGACACACGTTACTTGTCTTAATGTAATGATTTCCATTGTCTTTTTCTTCTTCATGCTGTTGACTATTGGTGATTCTTTCACCTCTCAGGGGCAGTTCCAACCCCAAGGGCAAGAGGCTGTACACAACCTTTCTCCGCTCCTCTCTCCTCTTTGACAAGGCTGTTGTCAGAACGGGAGTGACTCCCTATATTAGAAGTGGTTTTATTACTGGCCAAAAACGCTATCCCTGAAATGGGATCCACTTACTCTTGTGAGGCCGAAAAAAGAATCATTGGCATTATGAGGATTCTTTTACTGGCAATAATGGTGGGAAGGATTTGCAACATGCTGATCAAATGGCCCACAATCATAGATCACTCTTTTTACTGTCTTTTAGGCAGCCATCTACTGGTCAGAAGAAGCCTAAGGCCCTGATATGGGAGTAGTGTTTATGTTTACAACTGTGTGAAATTGTTCACAATAATTATGATTTGGAGTCTGATCCACTCTTGAAATGATGCAGTTGAAATCTCCACCTAAAGTAATTGGCATATGCAGATTAATGAATATGCCTGACACATTAACTTGGTAAAAGCCATGTGTCTCTGTATCATGTTGAGAACCTTAGGAGTCATAGATATTGTTAGTAACTGGGCTGCAGTACCTGACTCTGTGGGTAGAATTACTTGCAGGTCACATTTAATGCCTTGGTTACTTAGTACCATTGTACCAGCATAATTACCTGAATTTATAATAGATTCATAGCCTAAAATATCAGTAACTTTCAGAGATCTAGCCTCATGAAGAAAAATAATGGCAATGCCAGCAGGTCACATATACTGTTGAAAACTGTTAATTTTTAATTTAATGTTATGCAGTTGAGATTAAGAGTAACGATTTGCATTTGCATCATCACTACACAAGAACAGTCTTCTTTGTTGTCTACCCACGGTACATGAGCATGTTGCTTGTAAGCTTGTGAGATGCCAGTGGGCTAAACTGATCTATTAGATTTTCATGGCATACAGACATGTGAACTGGTTAGTGGTGTGTGCCCATCTGGGAGTTGTCTTATGACGCCGGCCGTTGTGGCCGAGCAGTTCTAGGCGCTTCAGTCCGGAACCGCGTTGCTGCTACGGTCGCAGGCTTGAATCCTGCCTCGGGCATGGATGTGTGTGATGTCCTTAGGGTAGTTAGGTTTAAGTAGTTCTAAGTCTAGGGGACTGATGGCCTCAGATGTTAAGTCCCATAGTGCTCAGAGCCATTTGAACCATTTTTGTCTTCTGACCCTGGATCGGGTTTGTTGCTTTTCTTGCTGGGTTTATAAGTATGAGGTTGCCTTTCTTGCATTTCTGTTTCCATTTGTGCCTTTTAAGTGTATGTGGTGTCTGTTTGACTCCAGTGTGATTACATCACCGAGCACCCACAAAAGTTCCAAGGAAAATGTTCACGTAAAAAGTGTTTTTTTCAGGACGCCAATCTTGTGGTTGTTGTGCAGAAGATTCAGGTTTTTTATGACTTGAATTTTTCCTCATTAAGGTAGTGAAGCTTTTGGTTTGGGTGTATCAAGCATTTGTACATCTATGGTCGTTGGTGTGACCTCCACATTGCCCAGTGTGGTTGGTGCAGGGGTAGTCACTTCAGCATTGTCACCTGACGTGGAAGGTATACCTATGGTAGAGGGTTCTGTCCAGTTTGTCCTGATGCACTCCGAAGATCAGAAATGGAATGCAAACTTGGAAAGGCTATTGGTAGGCCAATTTCATTAGCAAAATGGTTGTATAGCACCTATAAGCATCTCTTTGCAGGTGGGCATTGCTTGCAGATGTATCCTCCATGTGTTATTTTGAAGTTAGATTACGCTTCATGGAGAGCTGAATTTGGGACACTAACATGAAAATGGTCTATTGCTGCATACATGCATTGTTGACAATCATATATTATCACTGCCCAATAACCATGGATGATGGAATATGATGGTATGTGCTTTCTTAAAGCAACATATATAACTAAAATCTATTATCCACGTTAGAGTGACAGTTATAAGTCCACTTTTCCATCTGTACTTTAAGGATTTTGCCATAATTGACCAAAGCTTGTTGTATTTCATTTGTTGTTTTGAAAGGCTAACTTGGTAAATGTGTATCTACATAAGCTATATTTGCTTTGCTGATTTCTCCGGTGGATGTTATAAAGTTAGCTTCACTTACTTCCTTACTGAGGAAAGACGGATTAATTAGAGAAGATTTGAGAGTGTGAGCAGGTCAGTCATACCAAATACTGAGAGAAACAGAGCTATTGTGAGATGCAGAATCCCCTTGTCCTCACAACGGATGGATCCCTCTCAGCCTGGATATGAACTTCTATGTGGTATCAATGATAGTGAACAGTCCTACTGAGACACAGTTATGAAAAATGGTTTTTATAATATTTACTAATAACTTTCATTAAACTTAGAGGGCTTATGTAATTCATCAAATCATGTGTGAGAGTATGTTACACACTCAGAAAGGCTGCTAATTACTGTCTTATGTATTTAGCAGAAATGCAGCAATGCAATAAATTGTTTTGCTGGCTAAAATAACCAGCTGCTGTTTACCTACCATTGATTACCTAAAATTTGTTAGTATACTCATCAACATTGCGGAACAACAGTTATTGTTGATTTTATGGACATGGTGTAGTAAAAATAGACTTTTTTCAAGTTTTGACATGAATTTGCAAACCAGGAATATAAAGTTCAGTTAATAGAGGAACTATAGATGTGACTAAGAACATGCGTTCAGTTTACTTTCAAGTTTACTAACATCTTGTTTCCTATTTATGTCTGTGAGCACATTATTATTATTATTATTATTATTATTATTCCCCATCACAGTAAAGAATACCACTTTGCATAATTAAAAGATATGTAGAAACTGTGACCAAAGTAATTTTTTACCTTGAATTATAGCAAGTACATCACATTTAGTTTTAAAATGACTTCTTTAATTTTCCATGAGTAACATATATACACTGAAGTGCCAAAGAAACTGGTGTAGGCATGCGTATTCAAATACGGAGATATGTAAACAGGTAGAATATTGCAATGTGGTCGGTAATGTCTATATAAGACAACAAGTGCCTGGCACAATTGCTAGATTGGTTACTGTTGCTACAAAGGCAGGTTATCAAGATTTAAGTGAGTTTGAACATGGTGTTATAGCCAGCACACGAGTGATGGGACACAGTATCTCAGAAGTAGCAATAAAGTGGGGATTTTCCCGTATGACCATTTCATGAGTGTACTGTGAATATCAGGAATCCAGTAAAACATCAAATCTCTGACATCGCTGCAGCCATAAAAAGATCACACAAGAAAGAGACCAATGACAACTAAAGAGAATCTTTAAACATGACAGAAGTGCAACCCTTCCACAAATTGCTGCAGATTTAACTGCTGGGCCATCAAAAAGTGTCAGAGTGCGAATCATTCGATGAAACATCATCGATACAGGCTTTCTGAGTTGAAGATCCACTCATGTACCTCTGATATCTGCACAAGACAAAGCTTTACGTCTGGCCTGAGCCCATCAACACTGACATTGGACTGTTGATGATGAAACATGTTGCCTGTCAGTCACAAACAGATGTGTTGAAACTGTTCCTTCCAAGTGCATGAAACAAATCTTCAGTGGTCTGTCTGCCTGTGAAGAATGACTCCTTGCCTTCTCAGTGTCAGCTGATCTTAGTTCTTCAGAGCTATGATCCTCAAACCTGCTTTAAATGAGATGCATTGGTTTTTAGTGTCACTTGTAGGTGCTCCATCCTTTGTAGTAACCTCGGAACCCAGCACTGGTGTGAACTTGATGCTGTAAGTTTCGGAATGATGATGAGCACCTCTGAATTGAGATCTATTGCCCCTGTCGACCTCCTTCGCATTCTGCAGAAAATTAGCATGATGAGACCTGCGTGGTGAAGTGGCTGTTACCTCTGCGGCAGTACCAAAGTCTGGTCTATTTGGTCCTGTAGCCAGTGGAGTAACAGTTGGTATGTTCATGAATGCCTTCTCTGTTGTGCTGTCAGGGGACACATGCGATCGAAATCCCATGGAAATCTTCTGATGTAGTGCATCCAGATGCACTCTGTGGGTTGGAATGGAACTGTATGTCCCTTTGATTACTGATGGGGAAGGCAGGGAAGGGGGAAGTGTTGTGACTAAATATCAGACTGCCTCATGTGTCATTTAGGGGCCTTGGATACATTTTGGTCATTGCATGATGTGACGCATTTGTGGGCATCGCTGCCAAATTATTGGTGATACTAACACCGGCCACAATTATCTCGTCTCTTGTTGCCTTCTTGTTCATTTAAAGATTATAGACTGTTTCCAAAATCTTTAAAACTTGCCTTGGTGCATTGTAAGGCCACTATTTTGGTGTGTAGTGCTTGCATGCTGGCTGGCAGGTAATTGGCTATTGCCTCCTGTATATTGGAAGATGTATGGGGGTTGGGGCCGCTGGGTGTTGTCATCCCATGCATGCTTTTTGCGGGGCCAACCACATTATTACCGTGCTCTACAGTACAGTAAACATCATCCTGTGAACTATTCACAATGCCTTCCCCTTATCAGCCAAAACATTGAGTGGAAAATCTGTGTGAGCCACTAAAACCATTCTAATATTGGACAGAATGTGGTTTAGCTACAGCAGATGTAGGGAATTGTATGGTAATAAGTCACCTCTTGTGTTGGTTTTGAGTTCTAGTAAATCGGCTTCAGAGATTTGTCTCCCAGTTGCTTGTTACACACTAGTGTCTGAAGCTGTAACTCAGATGTGAGAGGAAATTTTCGATTAGACAAGTTTTAATGTGAAATAATATTGAGTGTATGATGCTATTTATCTTTGTTAATATTTCACTGACACAGGAAACATCTACATCTACATCCATACTCCGCAAGCCACCTGACGGTGTGTGGCGGAGGGTACCTTGAGTACCTCTATCAGTTCCCTTCTATTCCGGTCTCGTATTGTTCGTGGAAAGAAGGATTGTCGGTATGCTTCTGTGTGGGCTCTAATCTCTCTGATTTTATCCTCATGGTCTCTTCGCGAAATATACGTAGGAGGGAGCAATATACTGCTTGACTCTTCGGTGAAGGTATGTTCTCGAAACTTCAACAAAAGCCCGTACCGAGCTACTGAGTGTCTCTCCTGCAGAGTCTTCCACTGGAGTTTATCTATCATCTCTGTAAAGCTTTTGCGATTACTAAATGATCCTGTAATGAAGCACGCTGCTCTCCATTGGATCTTCTCTATCTCATCTGTCAACCCTATCTGGTACGGATCCCACACTGCTGAGCAGTATTCAAGCAGTGGGCGAACAAGCATACTGTAACCTACTTCCTTTGTTTGCGGACTGTGTTTCCTTAGGATTCTTTCAATGAATCTCAGTCTGGCATCTGCTATGCCAACGATCAACTTTATGTGATCATTCCATTTTAAATCACTCCTAATGCGTACTCACAGATAATCAACTGCTTCCAGTTGCTGACCTGCTATTCTGTAGTCAAATGATGAGGGATCTATCTTTCTATGTATTCGCAGCACATTACACTTGTCTACATTGAGATTCAATTGCCATTCCCTGCACCATGCATCAATTCGCTGCAGATCCTCCTGCATCTCAGTACAATTTTCCATTGTTACAATCTCTCGATATACCACAGCACCATCCGCAAAAAGCTTCAGTGAACTTCCGATGTCATCCACAAGGTCATTTATGTATATTGTGAATAGCAATGGTCCTACGACACTCCCCTGCGGCACACCTGAAATCACTCTTACTTCGGAAGACTTCTCTCCATTGAGAATGACATGCTGCGTTCTGTTATCTAGGAACTCCTCAATCCAATCACACAATTGGTCTGATAGTCCATATGCTCTTACTTTGTTCATCAAACGACTGTGGGGAACTGTATCGAACGCCTTGCGGAAGTCAAGAAACACGGCATCTACCTGTGAACCCGTGTCTATGGCCCTCTGAGTCTCGTGGACGAATAGCGTGCGAGCTGGGTTTCACACGACCGTCTTTTTCGAAACCCATGCTGATTCCTACAAAGTAGATTTCTGGTCTCCAGAAAAGTCATTATACTCGAACATAATACGTGTTCCAAAATTCTACAACTGATCGACGTCAGAGATATAGATCTATAGTTCTGCACATCTGTTCGTCATCCCTTCTTGAAAATGGGGATGACCTGTGCCCTTTTCCAATCCTTTGGAACGCTACACTCTTCCAGAGACCTACGGTACACTGCTGCAAGAAGGAGGGCAAGCTCCTTCGCGTACTCTGTGTAAAATCGAACTGGTATCCCATCAGGTCCAGCAGCCTTTCCTCTTTTGAGCGATTTTAATTGTTTCTCTATCCCTCTGTTATCTATTTCGATATCTACCATTTTGTCATCTGTGCGGCAATCTAGAGAAGGAAGTCCAAAAGTAAAAGCATCACAACAAAGTAAATGAAATTGACACATCTTCTTATTGGCTTCAGAGTCCCATGGAAGTATTGTGCAGTCCTCTATAATTCTTCATTTGCATGACCATAGTGTCTGTAGTTGCTTTATAATTCATGAGGGTATTTTTGATCCGTCATTGCAACTACAAAAATGTGTGATTTTTTCCCTCTATAATAGATCCAGTAAGCTCTTTCTCCATAACGTCACAATTTGATGTCAAAACTTGTTATGCTTCGACATTACTACATGTCTCCAGAAAGCATCACAGGTGTTGCCACAAAACTGAGATATGGTTTCACCTTTCACTGCAAACAGGTTCCACAGGCAAAGTGAGCAAAAAACAATAAGCAAATAGAGAGAAACAGAAGATCAAACAAAGGGAATAACTTACCATGTTCTTGTCTCACAGATCAATAGGTGTGGTCACCACATGACTATGAAATAGTGTTTTTTGAGCTAGTACCTGAAAATATTCCAGATTACACTTAAGGTGAGGACACATTAGACTCCATCATCATACTCTTCAAGCCACTGTTGGATGATTTTGATCCTGTGACACTGAAGTTCTTCTTGCAATGAGAAAAATGAGGGCCATGAAAAGATGTAATTGGTTAGCAGTGATTGTGTTGTATACTGTCTTTGTAATGTTTTCTATAACAACCTCAGATACCATAGCTGTGAGAGTAAAAGTCATCCATAGAAAAAAAAATTCCACCAATGACCTATGGGCATCTCCCCTTTGATTGCACATTTTGGTAAGAAGTATGATTCATAATACCAGACACCATAAGAAAATGACATAACTCCAGTGTCTAGACCTGATGTTCCCATGTACACTTCACTAAAAACTGATAATGCTATGAACTTCAAATGGACACACATATGGCTCATCATTGTGCATACTCATTTAGACAAAATGAATTAGCATGCTGTGAAGTATTTCTGCCTTCTTCATCATCATAACATTTTGGCCTCTGCACTTAAAACTTATTCTTCTTTACAGAGTGGATTGGTATCCTTGATTGCATGTAGATAAACAGCGCCTTGCTGCATACTGGAAGTTTCACTGTCATTCATCCACTTGTTTTGGTCAGGTACTGATGATAACAATGTGTGAGTGTTTGAAAAACTTCGACAGTCAACACCAACTTTCCCAACCCTTTGCAAATAATCAGAAACTTCCGACATCATCCCACATTTATATGAGGGACAGTCAAATGAAAATCAAACACTCACCAATACCATGAAATGGTTCCATTCAAAAGTAATCACCACATGTCTTAAGACATTTGTCCCACTGGGAAATGAGCCAATCAATTCCTGTTTTGTAGAACCTGGTCAGCCACTGATGAATTCACAACCACACCTAGTCTTGCACTTCCTTTTCAGACTGAAACCAATGTCCATGCATCTCTTTCTTCAGATTGCCAAAGATATAAAAATCACACAGTGAAAGATCCAAGCTGTACAGCGGATGCTGCAATGTTTCCCAAGCAAACCATTGAAGCATATCCTTCAAATGATTTTCAATGTGAAGGCTAGTGTTACCACACAGCAGCGTGATTCCATCCGACAGCATTCTGACAGCTGGCAAACCAGCAAAGCCAAGAGCAGTAACATCCCACAGCTCTCATGCCAAATAAATCCGAAGCTTTTCACACAAGTTCTGGTTAGGTCATGATGATCTTTTTCAACTGCAGGGGCCATCTGCTCATTGAGTTCCTCAAATATGGAACCACAGTCAATGTGCAGCACTATGAAGAGACTTTGCAGAAAGTACAATGTACCATAAAGTCAAAATGCCCAGGAGTTCTGTCAGATGCAGTCGATATAATCTATATTTTACCACAGTTGTATTCCATCACAGATGTATTAAATACCTCTATTCAGACATTTAAGTACATAATTGTACACATAAAGTTGTGTTTTGATGACCACAACCCATATTGGAGACTGGAAATTGGTGCTGATTTTAACAGCTGCAATACATAAGACTGCATGAAAAATATACAGGAAGCTTCAAAGTTCATGGTTATATTGGAAGTAACCAATCATACCTGTTGTGATTCTCATCACTTCAGTATGTTTTCATGGATCAAAAACATTTACTCACAAAGTTGATAACATTTATTTATGTCTGTGATAAAGAATTCAAGGAAGTCGAGGCCAGATGGTTGGGTATTGTAACACAGGATCAAAATCAGCTTGTGTTAAGTGATTTACTAACACTCTGAAACTAACTGCATTATATGGATCCTATTTTGAAGATAAGCACTCAGTATCTAGAATGAATGATGAAATAGATCAACAGACATATAAATAATATAATATAATATAATATGTGCCTGCCTGTAGCAGAGCTGACTGATGCAAACTCACAAAGGGAATTGCTCGTGGAGGTAATTTATTTGAATTCTTGTAACGTCTTTATAACTTAAATTACTAAGGCATACTAGTGAGTGTTTATGGAAGTAGGTAGTTTGAATCCCAATGATTTAAGAAATTTCTACCAATGTTTGGCCAAAATAAGAGGGAAGTTAGCGGCTTGCAGTTCCTGGCTAAAACTGTGTGCTGATGACCTAAGCTAATTTTAAACATTCAACTGTGTCTAATGGAAAGAGTACATGTGACACTGATGGTAGTAATCCCACCATGGAATGGCATAGACACACTTGATGGGATAATGTAATTGTGATTGATTCCAGGTTAGGATTTGTGGCTTCTGATTGAAGAAGGTGATGCACTAGGTAAGATACAAGAGTTATGTTTGTGAGAAGTGGAGTTCCTACCCCTTTGTAACCATGCGGAAATCTTGAATGTTGTTTCCTTAAATCACTTCAGATAAATCCTAGGATGGTTCTTTAGTGATTCATTCCTGATTTTCTGCTGCCTCCTTGCCAAATTGCACTGCCACTCTGTCTATAATTACCTCAGTGTTGATCAGATGTTAAACTATAACCTTCCTCAATTATGTATGTTGTTTGAATGTTGAAGGAAACCGAAACTTTTTATTGTTTGATGAAAAAATCTCATATGTAGCTTGTGAATGAATATTTCAGATCAAACTTGCGTGCTCATCAGAGAACGGCAAATCATCATGAATGGGAATGGCACTGTGCTGTCTGTAATAAGGCATTTTCCCAACGCCGCTATATGGAGCGACACCAGGAAGAAGCATGTCGCAAGTATAAGCAGAATCAGAATCGCAATCCCTCCAGCACTCAGCTCCTTGCTGTTAGACAGGCTGTGAGCACTGAAGCTCTATCTCAATGAAGAGACACATTTAGAGTATGAAAATTTGAGGGCAGGTATGAAACAGTTTATCATCTCTCTCCTTCAAAATGTACTCATGGATAAACTGACATCAGCTATAAAAGTAGAATAATCTCTTGATTAAATGTATTAACTTCTGTTAAAATGTTGTATGTATATCTCTCTGTTTCCTTTATTTGTGTGTATATTTTCTTTATATATATTTCCTTTATTGACATAAGGTGTCTCAGGAGGAATAGTGAATATTTTAGAAGGCAGTAATGTATACTAATTTGAATGAAACATTTCATTTAATGTGTGTCCAGTTTTATTGGTTACATGAGGTACAGCTCATTACAGAGATAAGTTTTCTTTACATATGCTGACACTGCAATTTCCAAGAGCTCATTTATTGACTGTCATTTTTGTTTTGAGGTTCAAGTTCTGACTTTCTGCATGAGTTTATATAATTAAATTTTTTCAACTGTGATTTGACTAATTCAACTTGTAGATTACATATACTTGCATGGTATCTGTGTCTTGGTTTTGTGATAGAAATTCTTCTGCTTCTTGTAGAGAATATGATAGACAATTTTCTAAAAGAGCTTTAGATTAAAAAATGTTTACTTGGGATTTTACTTAACTGCATGGGACCGGTGCAGTGTCCAGCAGTCATACCTCATCTGAAAGTGACAATCAACAGTGTATGTATGAAGCAGAAGACATTACTGAGTTGGTAGAATGAAGTCTCTCAACAGGCACATATCAAATTTGTACATGTTTAAGTGTTCCACATAGAAAAATGTGTCAAACATTACATTAACACTGAGGGTTACTCTACTGAGAATGCCATTTACATGTTCACACACCAAATTTTACAAGCATTAAATAATGAAATAGCACCACTTGGTATTTTCTGTTGTCTTTTTAAGGCATTTGGGTGTGTGAATCACAGTATTCTCTTAGGTAAATTGACATTTTATAGGACTTATGGTGTAGCCAACCAATGGTTAATGACATCTGACAAAAGAATGTGGGAAGTTGTACTTAATAATTCAAGCAGTGTAGTCGATTGACAATCTTAGATCCACCACTGTTCCTCATGTATGTAATGAGCTCCTGTTTAATGTAATTTAAAAAAAGTAAAATAAAAAATAAAAAATTGTAGAAATGTTCAAAATGTAACCATATGTACAAATTAACTGATGTGAAGATGAAGGCAGATGATGGGAATTTTGTCTCTGTCTAATTGCAAACTGTTGAGTAATCCCATTAATACTATACTGATGTGCAAAACTTAAAGATCAAAGTAACTTTTGCATGTTGCATTACTGAAAAGTTACATAGCTACATAAAACTTGGACCATGCACAGAAAGAACTGTTACAGTTTAGTGCAAAAGATAATTGAAAGAAATATGCAATGAGGCGAACAGAATAGACACTTATTCATAGACAGTAATTACATAGACAACAGTGCAATTCATGATGGTGCCCTGGACATCACAAAAGTTGGGACATGGTCCTTAATAGGTCATGTGATTACAACAGTCTGAAACACATGCTCTGCAACATGCTCCCATAGTGGCCTTAAGGTTGGTAAAGAGTTCCAGTGGTAAGGAATTCCATTCCTCTACCAGTGCAATTGACAACTGCTTGGATAGTCAGTGGTGCATGTGGACATGGTGCAGTACATCTCCCCACTGTTTCCCACATGTGATCAATTGAATTTAAGTCAGGGAACAGACAGGCCAGTCCATTCACCAAATATCCTCTTGTTCCAAGAGCTTCTACACCTACATTGTTTGATGCAGTAGTGCACTTCAGTTAATAAAAATGAAGTTAGGACTGAATGCACTCCTGAAATGATGCACACAAGGAAGGAGCACAGGTCATAATAATGTTGACCAGTGAGTGTACCATGTACAAAGATTTGGAGGTCAGTACGCCCATGTAACATTATGCCTTCCCACATTATAACACCTTGAACCATCAAAATGATCATGTTCAGCGGTGTTCATAGGTGCATTACATGTTCCCACCTATAGCCATATGAGGATACATCCAGAGCCACTATTCAGACTGAATCTGTTCTCATTAGAGAAGAGCATGTGTACCCCACTCCTTATTGGTCCAGTCCCTATGCTCTAGGAACCATTGCAAATGATGACACTGACATACAGGTGTAAATGGAACACAGTGTACTGGTCATGAGTCATAGAGACCACCTAGACACAATTTGAGTGCCACTGTGGAGGATGATATTGCTTGCCTTGCAGTCCTGTTAAATTGCAATTATGCCAGCTGTTTGACATTGGTCTCTTCTTGCCTTTTGCACCATGTAGCAGTCATCTATTGCTGTAGTTGATTTTGGATGACCAACTCCTCTCCTTCAGGCTGTGATACCTATGGTTTGGAACACTCCCCATGCATGTGAAACAATGCTGTGAGCAATACCAAACTCCTGGGATACACTCATCGCACTTTATCCTTCTTCCAATTTCCCAGTGATTCTTCCCCTTGTGAAGTCACCAAAATGTTGTCTCACAGCCATGTTGTAATAAAGAACATCACCACAGTGCACCATAACTGCTCATTGATTGACACATGCTGTCTTTTTCCATTCTTCCAACTGCTTTGTGTTGTGGGGCCAGTCCCATTTGGCACTATAGTCACACTGACTTCACGCCATATGATGTTTAGTTACCTGTGCATGACTGGGAGACCTTTGGCAAATACTCCCTCATTTTACATTGACTTCTGCTGAGTATTTAATATTTTATGTTATCTTGTCCATCTTTTCCTTAAGATTCTTTACTGATGAAGTCACTTTCACTTGTGATGGTATCGATAACATTCATAACTCACATCAGTGCCCAACAGAAATCCACACCCTTTTTAGGGACATATTTTCGAGAACATTTATCTGTAAATTTGTGTTGTTGTATGATAGACTGTCAGTTAATTAGGCCAGTTGTATTACCATATCATCTTATAGGGGCTCATTATATGCACTCTCTTGAAAATTTGCTTCCAGCATTCTAGTCATCAGATGACATTATCTAGTCCTGACAATCCCCACAAGATAGGCTGGCAGAAGTGATCACCTTCTTGGCCAACAGAGTTCCCAGAACCCATCTCTCTTGATTTTTGGCTGTAAGGATGGTTGAAATAAAGAGAAAGTAAGCACGGGAGATGAACTGATCACTGAATTATGAATAGTGCTGCCATCATAAAAGAATGGCAGGGTAGATTCAAAAGCACTACTTGTGGAATATCAAGAGCATTCAAAAGTGTACTGAAGTTGCAGGTGGAATGTATCAAAACAACTTTGAATTTAATCATTTCCTTTTTCCTGACTCCTTCTAAGAGTATTTGTTTTGGTTTTGAACATGCTATATGGTATGTTTTCTTCAAGTTAGTCTCTATTACCACCTTTTAAAATAATTATTATTCCTCCTGAAACACAGTGCATACATTTATTTGCTGCAAGACATAATCACTGCATTTAGAATGTCTGTTTTCTGACAGTAGTAATGACTAATGTCAGTTATAAAATTTCTGTAATATTATTAAAACGGGGATACAAAATTCTTAAGGCTTTCATAGCCACTTATTGCCATATTACCTGTTGGCTTCTGTCTTGGGTTCTTTGGCAGACACTTGGTTGATGATTTTCTTGAAGTTTCACCAGCACGAGTGGCTGGCATTGTCAGTCTACATCGTCAACATTGTCAGTTTACATTGAGGCATGCCCCTTTCTTGTTGAAGCTATTGCCATTTTTGTGGATTTCTTTAGCTTTCCTGAACAAGTGGGTGTGATAGTTATTCTCCAAAGCAAGAATTTCTGTGCCAGTAAATTTTATTATGTGGTCTGTCTCACACAGCACATTGTCTGTCATGGCCAATTTGTCCACTTGTCCCAACCTGAAATGCCACTTATGTTCAGTGACTCTGGTGTTGATTGATCATCCAGTCATTCCAACATAGACTTTTCCACATGTACATGGTGTGTGATATATACCCATCATTGCAAGTGGAGCCCTGTTTTCCTTTGCCAATCTGAGACATACTTTGATCTTCTATGTCAGTTTACAAATAATCTTACCACCGTGTTTTCACAATATATGGCCTGTTCTGTCCATCACCCTGTGAATGTATGGTAGAAAGGCCTTATTCAACATTTCTTTCTCAGTTGTGTCACTTCACTGAGTGATTCTGTGACGCTTCTTAATAAACTGCTGGAGTACCGATTGCTCCTCAGGATGCTTTCTTGTGTTTTATCTCATGTCTGAGGCGCTGCAGCTCATATATTTGTCTTGCATGCATTATGAGCATATTAATCATGCTCTTTCTGTGGCTTGGCTGGTGATTTTGTGTCGTCCATGTTTGTGTCAGTTTTTGATACATGCTATGTCCCAGCGTTTCATCATTTCTCGTAACCATCACATCTAGAGAGGATAGCTGCTGACCCTTTCATGTGGAATGACAACTTCTTTGAACAGCTGGGAGGCATCACCATTGGTAGCCCTCTTAGACCGTGGTGACTGACTCTTTATGGAACATTTCAAAGCACAGGCACTGGACTTCACACCATGTAAAACTAAGATGTGGTACAGATGGGTTGATGACACCTTTGTTGCATGATTCATGATGAGGAACAGCTCAATGTCTTTCCTAAGGCACCTGGACAGTCTCCTTGCCAACATAAAATTTAGTATGGAGGTATAAAGGGAACAACAGCTACCCCTTCTAGATGTGTTGGTGATGAGGGCTAGTGAAAACCTGGAATAAAGTATGCATCCAAAACTGAAACACATGGGCTGATACCTGCATGAACTGTCAAATCAACACCCATGCCAAAAAAGAGGCATGATTAATATGCTCGTAACACAAATGGGATGAATATGTGAGCAGTAACACTTCATATGTAAGATTCGTCCCATAGAAAGTATTCTACATCTACATCTACATCGATACTCTGCAAATCACATTTAAGTGCCTGGCAGAGGGTTCATCGAACCACCTTCACAATTCTCAATTATTCCAATCTCATATAGCGTGTGGAAAGAATGAACACCTATATTCTGAGGGGCAACAGATACTCCACCTGCTATTTAAAAAGTTTCATGGAATCAAATACGTGGCAAAATGACACAACGGAAGCAGAAATATTCTGTACATTGCCAGAGTGATGGACAGAACTGGCCTTATATTCTCCAAACATGGTGTGAAGTCTATTTATAAACTGACAAAGAAGATCAAAGAGTCTCTCAAATTGGCAAAGAAATAAGGAACCCACTTGCAATGTCGGGAATGTACCACATACTATGTACATGTGAAAAAGTCTACGTTGGAATGACTGAACAGTCAGTCAACAATAGGATACCAAAACATAAGCAGTATTGGAAGTTGGGCAGGTGGAGAAATAACACTGTGTGATACTGAGCACATAATAAAAATTTGCCAACATGGAAGTTCTTATTGTGGGGAAGATATGCCACACCCTATTATTTAGGGAAGCTACAGAAATCTACAGAAATGACAATAGCTTCAAAAAGGAAGAGGAAAGCCCCAAGATGAATGGAATCTGGATTCCAGTGCTGCAATGAACGACTGGTGTAGATAGCGAGGGGATAATCGCAGTCGTAATGTGTACACAGAAAAGCCCTCAGACACTGGTACACCAGATACATATAATCTGCAATCATGAGTTCGACTCCAGTCCACCTCCAGAAATTCAGGGGGTGGTGGTGGGGTCAGGGGGGGGGGGAGGATGCAGTGAAGCTTTGATAATGCAAGCCACATATGCTGGGAAAATGTCAAAAAATCATTAAACAAATGTCAGCTGCAGAAGCCGAGACAGAAGCCAACAGGCAAGTTCTCAAAGTGATAGCTAACTACTCATCTTCTGATGATAAAACATGTGCAGTAAAATTGGGTATCATCTAACTATCTTTGAGATGCTAATATTCTTTCATTTTTATTTTTCTTGTACACAACCACACCAACATGCACAAACACTCACATTTACAACTGTGCAGATATGTGGATGC
The DNA here is from genome assembly GCF_021461385.2 of Schistocerca piceifrons. Lineage (NCBI taxonomy): Eukaryota > Metazoa > Arthropoda > Insecta > Orthoptera > Acrididae > Schistocerca > Schistocerca piceifrons. Next base: position 437,671,183 of record NC_060143.1, read on the forward strand.
CATCCTTATTTTTGTATTGTGGTGGTGAGTTTTGATTTGTTCATTGCATGACTTAAATTTACTAATCATTTGATTAAGGTAAAGGATACTTACAAAAATTGTATGATCTTGTTGTTGTTGTGGTTGTCAGTCGAAGACAGGTTGATGCAGCTCTCCATGCTACTCTGTCCAGTGTGAGCCACTTCATCTCTGAATAACTACTGCAACATCCTTCTGAATCTGCTTACTGTATTCATTTCTTGGTATCCTTCTGCAATTTTTATCCTCAAGCTTCCCTCCAGTACTAAATTGGTGATTATTGATGATGTCTCAAAATGGGTCCTTTCAACCAGTACCTTGTTTTGGTCAAGTTGTGCTGCAGATTTCTTGTTTCCCCAATTCTATTCAGAACCTCCTCATTAATTATGTGATCTACCCATCTAATCTTCAACATTCTTCTGTGGTACCACATTTTAAAAGCTTCTATTCTCTTTTTGTCTAACCTGTTTATCATCCATGTTTCTTTTCCATACATGGCTACACTCCAGACAAATACTTTCAGAAAAGACTTCCTAACACTTAAATGTATATTCAAAGTTGGTAAATTTCTCTTCTGCAGGAATGCTTTTCTTGCCATTGCCAGTCTACATATTATGTCCTCTCTACTTTAGGCATCATCAGTTATTTTGCTGCCCTAACAGCAAAACTCCTCTGCTTCTTTAAGTGTCTCATTTCCTAAGCTAATTTCCTTGTCATCATTTGATTTAATTTGACTACATTCCATTACCTTCATTTTCCTTTTGTTGATGTTCATCTTGAAAGATAAATCATAGGGTCAGTATTGCGTTTTGTGATCTTACATTTCTCCAGAATCCAAACTGTTCTTCCCCAAGGTCAGCTTCTACCAGTTTTTCCATTCTTCTGTAAAGAATTTGTGTTAGTATTTTGCAGTCATGACTTATTAAACTGATACAAGGCATATTTTTTAAGTAAGGTCCGTTTTGTTGTGGACACTAGTAGTTCATGTGCGTACTGCAATGGGAATGTGCATTGTGTACCGGCATGCCTCGGAAACAACTGTGCCCAGTTTTAGCTCTGTAGCTAACCTGAACAGTTCTGTTCTGTGCTTTCAAAATGTTTAAGACTATCAACTCACCCACCACCTGTGAGGTTCGCTCAGTGATACAGTTTTTGTCGGCAATAAACCTGTCTGCTGCAGAAATTCATTGACAGATTTGCGAAGTGTACGGTGATACTGTTATGAGTGAAAGCAAAGTGTGTAAGTGGGTATAAGAATTCAAAGATGGCCATGACAACATCCATGATGAGGACCACTCCAGTCGCCCTTCTTTGATTACAGACAATTTGGTGCCTTCAGTTGAAGTGAGGATTCACGAGAACAGGTGCTTCACAATAACTGGTATCTCAAATGAATTTAGTGATGTGTTGAGATCAGTGCTTTACAACATTGTTTCTGAACACCTAAAGTTTAGGAAACTGTGCTCTTGTTGGGTCCTGAAACTCCTAACAGAGGACCACAAAAATCGAAGATTTGAGTGTGCGATGAAGTTCTTGACTTGTTATCATGAAGAAGGTGATGGCTTCTTGAGTCAGATTGTAACTGGAAACGAAACATGGGTTTCCCATATCACACCCGAATCGAAGCAACTGAGCATGGAATGGAGAGACACACACTCGCCTGCAAAGGTGAAGGCCAAACCGACTCTGTCCCAGTGCAAAATCATGGCATTGGTGTTTTGGGATAGGCATGGTGTTTTGTTGGTCGACTTCATGCAACGAGGAACCAATATCAATGCAGAAGCATACTGCCAAACCCTGAGAAAGCTACGCAGAGTGATTCAAAACAAAAGACGTGGCATGCTGACAAAAGGAATTGTCCATCTCCGTGACAATGCAAGACCTCACACTACAGGTCAGACTCGTGATTTATTGGAGTAGGTGACAAGTTTTTGTGAAGAGGGTATTTTAAAGTTGGTTGACAGGTATGATATGTGTTTGAACAAACTTGGCAACTATGTCGAAAAATAGAGTGAAGTATGTACTTTCTGAAAATAAATTTACTTTTTTGAAATAACCTTTCATTACGAACTTATGTTCAAATGGACCTTACTTAAAAAACACGCCTCGTAGGTCAGAATTTTTTACACCTGTCATCAATTAATTTCTTTGGAATTGGAATTATTACATTTTTCTTGAAGTTGAGGGTATTTTGCCTATCTCATACATCTTGTACACTTGATGGAAGAATTTTGTCATGACTGGCTCTTCCAGGGCTATGAATGGTTCTGACAGAATATCATCTACTCCCAGGGCTTTATTGTGACTTAGATCTTTCAGAGGTCTGTAAAATTGTTCTTGTAGTATCATATCTCCCATCTCATCTTCATCCTACATCCACTTCCCTTTCTATAATATTGCCTTCAAGTACATCTTCCTTGTATAGACCCTCTATATACTCTTTCCACCTTTCAGTTTTCCCTTGTTTGTTTAGGACTGGTTTTCCATCTGAGCATTTGATATTCACATAGCTGTTTGTTGTTTCTCAAAAGGCCTCTTTAATTTTCCTGTAGGTGGTATCTACCTTTCCCCTAGTGAAACATGAGTCTGAATCCTTACATTTGTGCTCTAGCCATTCCTGCTGAGACATCTTGCACTGACATGTTTGTACTCCCTGTCATCTGTTTCATTTTCTACATTTTTATATTTTCTCCTTTCATCAATTAAATTCAATATCTCTTGTGTTATACAAGGATTTCTAGTAGACCTTATCTTTTTACTTATTTGATCCTCTGTTGCCTTTACTGTTTCATCTCTTAAAGCTACCCATTTGTCTTCTATTGCATTTCTTTCCCTTGTTCTAGTCAGCTGTTGCCTAATGCTCCCTCTAAAACTCACAGCAACCTCTGGTTCTTTCAACTTATCTATGTCCCATCTCCTTAATTTCCTATCCTTTTCCAATTTCTTTAATCTGCAGTTCATAACCAATAAATTGTGCTCAGTGTCCACATCTGCCCATAGAAATGTCTTACAATTTAAAATCTTGTCATGCCATTACATAATCAATCTGAAGCCTTCCAGTATCTCCAGCTCTCTTCCACACATACAACCTTCTTTTCTGAGTCTTAAGCCAAGTGCTAGTGATGATTAAATTATGCTCTGTGCAAAACTCTACCAGACAGCTTCAGCTTTCATCGCTGTGTAATGTAACCCACAGATGTAAAATTAACGCTAATGAGGTAGAAACGGTATCTGAAAATCAGTATGATTTGTTACTGAGAATGAGCTGCTATTTCTACATAGTAAGGCTTGTGATGAATGATGGCTTGCTTAAATTCATACCTCATCAACTCTTTCATTGAAAAGTAAAATTTCTATAACGGGGTATTATGAAGTTTGCTTTTCAATGCCGAAAGCTTTTTTTTATGTTCATGTGTTGGGGAACCTGATCAAATAATTTTAAGTGTTGAATGAAAGTGTGAAACTTTATTTATTTCTTGTATTATATTTGTAACTGAAATGTTTTACCTTGAATAATTTTGATTTACTGTATATGATGATGATGATTTGATGTATGTGTAAGAAGGGTAATGCTACATGTTACAGTTTTTATTAATAATGTGCATCTACATCTACATTTATACTCCGCAAGCCACCCAACGGTGTGTGGCGGAGGGCACTTTACGTGCCACTGTCATTACCTCCCTTTCCTGTTCCAGTCGCGTATGGTTCGCGGGAAGAACGACTGTCTGAAAGCCTCCATGCGCGCTCTAATCTCTCTAATTTTACATTCGTGATCTCCTCGGGAGGTATAAGTAGGGGGAAGCAATATATTCGATACCTCATCCAGAAACGCACCCTCTCGAAACCTGGCGAGCAAGCTACATCGCGATGCAGAGCGCCTCTCTTGCAGAGTCTGCCACTTGAATTTATTAAACATCTCCGTAACGCTATCACGGTTACCAAATAACCCTGTGATGAAACGCGCCGCTCTTCTTTGGATCTTCTCTATCTCCTCCGTCAGACCGATCTGGTACGGATCCCACACTGATGAGCAATACTCAAGTATAGGTCGAACGAGTGTTTTGTAAGCCACCTCCTTTGTTGATGGACTACATTTTCTAAGCACTCTCCCAATGAATCTCAACCTGGTACCCGCCTTACCAACAATTAATTTTATATGATCATTCCACTTCAAATCGTTCCGCATGCATACTCCCAGATATTTTACAGAAGTAACTGCTACCAGTGTTTGTTCCGCTATCATATAATCATACAATAAAGGATCCTTCTTTCTATGTATTTGCAGTACATTACATTTGTCTATGTTAAGGGTCAGTTGCCACTCCCTGCACCAAGTGCCTATCCGCTGCAGATCTTCCTGCATTTCGCTGCAATTTTCTAATGCTGCAACTTCTCTGTATACTACAGCATCATCTGCAAAAAGCCGCATGGAACTTCCGACACTATCTACTAGGTCATTTACATATATTGTGAAAAGCAATGGTCCCATAACACTCCCCTGTGGCACGCCAGAGGTTACTCCTTCAGAGCGCTTTGAATGTGCAGTATACATTTTTGTACTGAATTTTCTTGGCACTTCAATATGTACAATATGCTACTAAGCTCCCACAAAAAAAGAGTACCATAACATGTTACTGATTGGGAATAATTAGGGCATACTATTTTATGTCCCATGTCTATAACACTGTAATATGCAAAGCTGCATTAGGTATTTGTACTTATAGATACTCAATGTGCATATTCAAGTTTGACTCTTATATGTACATATAAATGTTATTTCTACTCTGGAATTTCCATTGTTTTAATGCTTTATAATATAAATTGCAGGTATTCTCCCATGTAAGTGATCGCTTAGAAGTGAAGGTCCTTATCAACACAGAAGAAAAAAATCTTAATGTGTGTGGAAAATGTGCTTGGTGACTTTATACAAAAGATTCCAGCTATAGAAGATAACAATGGTTAAGTGAATCACACAGATTCTCTATTACCTTAAAAGTGATTCTTGTTGTCCGTTAATGATGCAACTGGAGGTCGCTAGGGAGATGTTATTATTAGAGTTCATTGGCATTTATTACTCAGCATGCTTATTAGAATATTATCTGCATGAATGAATTTCCTCTTTGAATGGTTTTGTAGCACTGGTATTCAACTGGTTAAGCATATTAAAAGACATTAACATGGCTGAAAGTCATTAGTTCTGTAAATTATAATGAGTACTTACAGAAAGAAACAAACCTAAAATACTGTTATTTCCTAGAGTCAGATAGGTTACACAAAATTATTTTATAAGATGATGTAACTCCCAACTGCGCAGCGTCCTGAGAGAGGGAGAGAGAGAGCAGCGATTTGTGGTTGCAGTATGTACTTTCTTTCTTCAAATTCGATAGCTGAACTGCAGTAGTCACCAGTGCACTCATTATAGGCTTGTCTGTAGATCAGAGTATCCTAATACCACTGTTAACATTCCATTTAGAATTTTCCATTACTGTACTTATAGGATTGTGACAATTGAATTATCTTCACCTTCAGTGAAATGAGATATGTGTTTAATTGATTGTTTGCTATTTAAAACGCAAAAAATCTGTACAGGATTGGCCTTCAAACCCAGGAACTTATATTTCACAAGAGCCACTTGAGCCTCCTTCAGTTTGTTACTAATGAGTATACCCAGCCACAAATTAGATACTATAGGCCACGTTAGGAACGAGACCTTTCAGATAAAGAAATACATGTAGAAAGAGAAACAGTGGTGGCAAAATAATTGTATACTACACTAACTGTATATTACTCCAACAGCTATATCTCATTTATACTTATGCACGCTAAAATGAATGCAGTAAAATTAACATTAAAACTGTTACTTAAAAAAACTGCTGTGTCTTGTGTTACACTAATGCTGGTGCCTGCTTAATGTTTGCATGATTCCATTGATATTTATGAAAGACTAACAGTTACATAGACAGAACACTGTTACTTGCCACAAAGGTAGTAGATATTCACATAACTTGGATCCAGTTAAGTAAATCATTTCTATGAGTGACTGACGAGAAACAACTTAAATTTTCTTTTGCATTTGCAGAGATTCTTGATTCCTGGCTGTTTATCTCCCAGCAGCTTGTAAAAGACCTTGGTATCAGAAAGCATCAACCCTTTCTGAACCCTAAAATAGATGGTAAAGTCTATATGGATTTAATATTGTCGTCTTGTATGATGATCATATAAACTGCAGTTCACATGCAATTGACTTTTATTCATAGATACAAATATCAACCAGCAAACAGAGTGCACTGTGGTTGCCGAGCTTTGTTTCACTCTGATTGTTAGTTGCTGAGCTACAACCACTGAAGTGAGCAGATTAGTAACAAAGTTACAACAATGAAAGTGCTCAAAGAGCAATGTGTGATCGCAAAATTTTGTTACAAACTGACAAAACATTTAGTCTTCTTGAAATATTACTACTACTACTACTACTACTAATAATAATAATAATAATGCACGAATTGGTGAAAAATCAAGATGATATTTTCTTTGTATTTCCTTCAGAGACATATTTCATCATGATTTGTACCACATGGATAGAAGGTAAATGAGAAGGTTTGCAAGGCAATTCTAGAATGTTTGAGGGATACTTTGTGAAGGAAGCAGCCTGAATAGAGGAAACACCCAGACTTGGATGTTGCAGTGGAGGGAACTACTTTGAAAGAGACAGTGCTTAAAACAAAGTACAATGAACAATAGAAATGTTCCAAGCAATGCTCAGGCTAGTTTTGAACACACCTTATATTTAAGAGAAGAAAGAAAGGACGTTTATAGTTTAATATCTAGTTGATGTCAAAGTAATAGAGGAGGAAGCACAAGCCCAGAGATTGTCAGGAATGGAAATTAGCCATCTCCTTTTCAAAGGACCCATTCTTCTGCACCTAAAGTAACAAATGGAAAACATAAGAAATCTAATTGGGATTTTGAAAGCTGCTCCTTTTAAATGAGAGTCCACTCCCTTGATTACTGTATCAAAATTCACCAGTACTGTTAAGGAGTAAATGAACTAGGAAGTGAGTGTAATAATTCCAGTAGCAGCCCCTGCAAAATGTATATCTTTGTACAATATTTTTATTGCATGCATGTTTTGAGTAGATACTTTATTCATTTCAGCTAAAGATAATTCCAAAAAACATCTTTGTAAAATGAACTACCATCTGTGTCGCCAGACTGCCTGGATAGCTTAATGTGCTTCCAGGATGTGGGGAGATGTGCTGTCCCTGGATCAAATCTGTCTAGTGGATTAATGATGGGGGCTGGTGTGCCAGTTAGCCTGGATTTGATTTTTAGGTGGTTTTCCACATTCAGCTAGGTAAATTCTGAGCTGACACACACATTCTGCCGCAGATACACATTAAGCATACATTTAAAAAAAATTCTCACACTTGAATGTGAGACTTCTTCTAGTCACAGGTGGATGGGATATACAAATTCCACCCATGTGGAGGGGGCGAGTGGTAGTGTCAGAAAGGGCATCTGACCACCAACTATCACTAACATTATCAAAACCAAAGTAACATGCCAGCCCCATGGCAACATAGGAATAGGCAAAGAATAAGAGGAGAAAATCTGTGTTACCGTATCAACACAATGTGTGCTATTTCCATGTGCAAAACCTGTCAAAATGACCTTTTTAATTTGTTTCTCTAGATGTTGATTCCATTTTTGTTATCCAACTGACAAATTGTATATGACCTTAACTGTTCATTACTATTTGTGGTACCAGCAGTAATTTTTTATTTGTTTGGATTTACATAATAAGGGTCTTCATAAGATAAAGATTTAAACTATTTGGTGTGAACTAGCTACACACCTACTCAGCTGTCATCTGAGCTGTGTCTAATATATTTGAATATAGGTTTCTGATCACAGTATCATAGCATTTCCCTTGAATTCCACACTGATAGAGTATCTCCATTAGCCTGGGATGATTTATGCAGTAAAATGCTGTAGACTGGTCCATGAAGATCCTACAAGTCATCTGTTGCCTGTCAAGTGAACTCAGAATATGTTCAACTAAATCTGTTGATGCTGTTGTTGTTGATTTCCTTTTTCTGAAACTATTTTGTGATGAGTGCAATGTTTTAAATTTATTTATAAAACTTTCAGTTCTATTATTTATTATCATTTCATAAATTTTAGTGAAAGTGGAGATCAATGATAATGGCCTGTAGTTTAATAACCCATCTCTGTTTCCTTAAACACAAGCTTCACTTAACTTGCTTTTGCTGATTTAGGAAATATATCTTCCTCTATAGCAGCATTCAACAGATGTGTTAATGGTTTAGTGCACTTACCCTAAATGCCTTTATGGGATGTGATGTAAAGCCATCTAGGCCAGATGAGTGTTCGACTTTTAGTTTCTTTATTAGGTTTGAAGTATCTAGATATCAGTTGCTGGAATGAATGCAGTGGCATGGTTTATATGTGGGATTTTTGGAATTGTACTCTCTATATCTGTTTTAATCTTTTTAGCAGTTCATCGCTACAGTTATTTAGAATCTGTTAAAGGTGTTCACTATTTCTAGAGGATCTACATCAATTTTGCCATTTTTCAATGGGCAGCTGTTCTCTGTCAATTTTGGGAGTTCTCTCTCTTCATTTATGGAGCACTACAAGTCTTTGCAGTAATTCTCTCCTTTATCAACAGCAGTCTTAATGAATATTGCCCTTGTTTCTTTGATGAAACTGCAGTGCAAAGTATTGTATGTCTCAATTTTTTTTTACTTGAAGAGGTTATAACATACACTCCAAGAGAATAAGAGGAAGAAAAAACATGATGCACAATGAAAAAATTATCTGTATAGGATGGAAATGGTAGATGTGACATATATGTACAAAAAACTGATTACAGTTTCAGTAAAATTGGATGTTTTATTCAAGATATGTCCTCACAGGTCATCAGGCCTCAATTTGAAGTGAGACTCACCGCTGAAGACTATTCTACTCCAGTTAGTGAGATTCCAGGCTGAAGATGTGTCTGGAGATGGCCCAGACAGCAATGGAATACCAACCTGACTGTCATCCACCATATGATCTGGCAGCCTGGAGCTATGGTCTGGGATGTCATTTCTTTTCATAGCAGGAGCCATTTGGTTGTCTTCTGTGGCATCCGCACAGCAAAGGAGTATATCAACAACACTGTACACCCCAATTTGTTGCCATTCATGGCACGCCATCATGGGCTTAAATTTTTGCCCACCCACACCTGAAAAGAGTTTCTATTGCTTGTCTTCATTCTTGCCAAACCATAATTAGGCCATCAAGATCACCAGATCTCTCTTAAATTGACAACATTTAGATCATTATGGGCAGGGCCCTCCAACCTTCTGGGGATTTCAATGATTTAATATGCAACTGGACAGAATTTGGCGTGATAACCTCAGGAGGAAATCCAACAACTCTATTGATCGATGGGAAGCTGAATCACTGCTTGCATTAGAGCCAGAGGTGGACCAATGCATTATTGACTTGCTCTAGAATAAATCACCCAATTTTTCTGAAACTGTAATTATTTGTTTGTCTGTACATGTTCATTACATCTGTTGATTTTCGCTTCATTCTGTTAATTATTTATGGTGTATAATTTTTTTGTCCTAGAGTGTCCTCTCCAGTCACACAGCTGTCTTATTTTTGGTACTTGTTTTTTATCCTTTGGCTGATAGGACATTTAAGGTTACAACAAAAATTAAATTAGATAAAAACTAATCCTACTTTTTTTGTTAAATGCATTTTAACCATCAGCTGGTCATTTGTCCCATTAGCCATCTACCGGTATTGGTTACTAACCATCATCCGTGATGTAGGGTACAGAATATTAGTTAAAAGCATACAATATTCCTTTGAAGCTGAACAATATCAAAATTATCCAGTGACATTGTACAAACAATTTGTCTTAGAATACTGACAGTCATACCTTGTGTCAAACAGGCAGACAGACATTCTCCTGTGATGTCTGTCTACTAGACGTAAGTTATGACTGTCAGAACTCTAAGACAAATTGTTTTACAATTTTAATGGATGATTTTTTTGATATTGTTCAGCTTCAACAGAATATGGGATGCTATTAACTAATCTGTTGTATCCTAAATCCTGGATAGTGGTTAATGACTGAAACTGGTAGATGACTAATGGGACAAATAAACAGCTAATGGTTAAAATGCATTTTATAAAATACATTATGGCTGTTGAACCTCACCTTATGGAAACATTGCTGATCCTTTTCTACCATTTAACATATTTGTAATTGAATTAGGTTTTGTGGGTTTATCTGCCTTTTCTGTTCCCATATCTTCTGCTCACTTCTGGCAGTCTGTATGTTAATGTCTGTCATGATGGCAAAATGGTATGTTAGTAGGGGGTTTATTACCTGGGTGTCACAATAGCATGAAGGAACATTTTTATTATGTAATCAACAGTAGTTTCACTATGCTTAGTTCCTCTGGTGGGTTTATCTATTTTTATTTTTAGTTTGGAAGTAAGCATTTAGTCCAGTAATGTCTTAGTGTTTTTTTTGTATTTCTCCTGGTGTCTACATTCAGATCTCCAATTACTGTTCAGTAACTACATTTTTTGAAAGTTTTGGACTATACCTTGTAGCTGTTTAAAGAATGTTTTATTACACCATTTGATATTGGTACAAACCGAATTCCCCCCCCCCCCCCCCCGCCCGTGAACCATGGACCTTGCCATTGGTGGGGATTCTTGCGTGCCTCAGCGATCTGTGATACAGATGGCCGTACCGTAGGTCAACCACAACGGAGGGGTATCTGTTGAGAGGCCAGACAAACATGTGGTTCCTGAAGAGGGGCAGCAGCCTTTTCAATAGTTGCAGGGGCAACAGTCTGGATGATTGACTGATCTGGCCTTGTAACATTAACCAAAACGGCCTTGCTGTGCTGGTACTGTGAACGGCTGAAAGCAAGGGGAAACTACAGCCGTAATTTTTCCCGAGGACATGCAGCTTTACTGTATGATTAAATGATGATGGCGTCCTCTTGGGTTAAATATTCCAGAGGTAAAATAGTCCCCCATTCGGATCTCTGGGCGGGGACTACTCAAGAGGACGTTGTTATCAGGAGAAAGAAAACTGGTGTTCTACGGATCGGAGCATGGAATGTCAGATCCCTTAATCGGGCAGGTAGATTAGAAAATCTAAAAAGGGAAATGGATAGGTTAAAGTTAGATATAGTGGGAATTAGTGAAGTTCGGTGGCAGGAGGAACAAGACTTTTGGTCAGGTGATTACAGGGTTATAAATACAAAATCAAATAGGGGTAATGCAGGAGTAGGTTTAATAATGAATAAAAAAATAGGAGTGCGGGTTAGCTACTACAAACAGCATAGTGAACGCATTATTGTGGCCAAGATAGACACAAAGCCCATGCCTACTACAGTAGTACAAGTTTATATGCCAACTAGCTCTGCAGATGATGAAGAAATTGATGAAATGTATGTCGAGATAAAAGAAATTATTCAGGTAGTGAAGGGAGACGAAAATTTAATAGTCATGGGTGACTGGAATTCGTCAGTAGGAAAAGGGAGAGAAGGAAACATAGTAGGTGAATATGGATTGGGGGGAAGAAATGAAAGAGGAAGCCGCCTTGTAGATTTTGCACAGAGCGTAACTTAATCATAGCTAACACTTGGTTCAAGAATCATAAAAGAAGGTTGTATACCTGGAAGAATCCTGGAGATACTAAAAGGTATCAGATAGATTATATAATGGTAAGACAGAGATTTAGGAACCAGGTTTTAAATTGTAAGACATTTCCAGGCGCAGATGTGGATTCTGACCACAATCTATTGGTTATGAACTGCAGATTGAAACTGAAGAAACTGCAAAAAGGTGAGAATTTAAGGAGATGGGACCTGGATAAATTGAAAGAACCAGAAGCTGTAGAGAGTTTCAGGGAGAGCATAAGGGAACAATTGACAGGAATGGGGGAAAGAAATACAGTAGAAGAAGAATGGGTAGCTCTGAGGGATGAAGTAGTGAAGGCAGCAGAGGATCAAGTAGGTAAAAAGACGAGGGCTAATAGAAATCCTTGGGTAACAGAAGAAATATTGAATTTAATTATTGAAAGGAGAAAATATAAAAATGCAGTAAATGAAGCAGGCAAAAAGGAATACAAACGTCTCAAAAATGAGATCGACAGGAAGTGCAAAATGGCTAAGCAGGGATGGCTAGAGGACAAATGTAAGGATGTAGAGGCCTGTCTCACTAGGGGTAAGATAGATACTGCCTACAGGAAAATTAAAGAGACCTTTGGAGAGAAGAGAACCACTTGTATGAATATCAAACGCTCAGATGGCAACCCAGTTCTAAGCAAAGAAGGGAAGGCAGAAAGGTGGAAGGAGTATATAGAGGGTTTATGCAAGGGCGATGTACTTGAGGACAATATTATGGAAATGGAAGAGGATGTAGATGAAGACAAAATGGGAGATAAGATACTGCGTGAAGAGTTTGACAGAGCACTGAAAGACGTGAGTCGAAACAAGGCTCCGGGAGTAGACAACATTCCATTAGAACTACTGATGGCCTTGGGAGAGCCAGTCATGACCAAACTCTACCATCTGGTGAGCAAGATGTATGAGACAGGCGAAATACCCTCAGACTTCAAGAAGAATATAATAATTCCAATCCCAAAGAAAGCAGGTGTTGACAGATGTGAAAATTACCGAACTATCAGTTTAATAAGTCACAGTTGCAAAATACTAACGCGAATTCTTTACAGATGAATGGAAAAACTGGTAGAAGCGGTCCTCGGAGAAGATCAGTTTGGATTCCGTAGAAATGTTGGAACACGTGAGGCAATACTAACCTTACGACTTATCTTAGAAGAAAGATTAAGAAAAGGCAAACCTATGTTTCTAGCATTTGTAGACTTAGAGAAAGCTTTTGACAATGTTAACTGGAATACTCTCTTTCAAATTCTGAAGGTGGCAGGGGTAAAATACAGGGAGCGGAAGGCTATTTACAATTTGTACAGAAACCAGATGGCAGTTATAAGAGTCGAGTGGCATGAAAGGGAAGCAGTGGTTGGGAAAGGAGTGAGACAGGGTTGTAGCCTCTCCCCGATGTTATTCAATCTGTATATTGAGCGAGCAGTAAAGGAAACAAAAGAAAAATTCAGAGTAGGTATTAAAATTCATGGAGAAGAAGTAAAAACTTTGAGGTTTGCCGATGACATTGTAATTCTATCAGAGACAGCAAAGGACTTGGAGGAGCAGTTGAACGGAATGGACAGTGTCTTGAAAGGAGGATATAAGATGAACATCAACAAAAGCAAAACGAGGATAATGGAATGTAGTCAAATTAAATCTGGGGATGCTGAGGGAATTAGATTAGGAAATGAGACACTTAAAGTAGTTTTGTGGCGGTGTTCGTAGCGGCAAGCAATTCGCTGTAGAAACGGCTTACGAAGTCACCGCCACACTTTTAATAGCAGGCCGACCGGTCCGCTGGAACAGTGAACAGAAAGATGAAAGCCCAAACACTCAGATTAAATAAAAGTCGGTACTTATCTTTATTCACGAAGATACAGAAACAAGGTCGTGAACTCCGTGTCTACGGAAATCTGTCTAGTTAAAGTCGGAGCGGCTAGGTCAGCGTCGGCTGACGACAAACAACAACTCTGCTGCGATGAACACCCAACTGACTAGCAAGTACACAAATCGGTGGCGAGTATACAACTGAGCGGCGGATACAGAACTGTCCTAGCGCTCGCGACTCCAGCGCTTAAGAAGCCAGAAGCCAGTGGTGGCGCGCGCAGACTTGCGGCGATTTGCTGTCTCGCTGGCGCTGCTTATGTGGACGGCGTCCGGACTTTGATGCTGCCAACCTTTTGGCAGCGGGCTCGGGTGGCATTACTGGCTAGGATATAACAAGTAGTAAATGAGTTTTGCTATTTAGGGAGTAAAATAACTGATGATGGTCGAAGTAGAGAGGATATAAAATGTAGACTGGCAATGGCAAGGAAATCGTTTCTGAAGAAGAGAAATTTGTTAACATCGAGTATAGATTTAAGTGTCAGGAAGTCGTTTCTGAAAGTATTTGTATGGAGTGTAACCATGTATGGAAGTGAAACATGGACGATAACTAGTTTGGACAAGAAGAGAATAGAAGGTTTCGAAATGTGGTGCTACAGAAGAATGCTGAAGATAAGGTGGGTAGATCACGTAACTAATGAGGAGGTACTGAATAGGATTGGGGAGAAGAGAAGTTTGTGGCACAACTTGACTAGAAGAAGGGATCGGTTGGTAGGACATGTTTTGAGGCATCAAGGGATCACAAATTTAGCATTGGAGGGCAGGGTGGAGGGTAAAAATCGTAGAGGGAGATCAAGAGATGAATACACTAAGCAGATTCAGAAGGATGTAGGTTGCAGTAGGTACTGGGAGATGAAGAAGCTTGCACATGATAGAGTAGCATGGAGAGCTGCATCACACCAGTCTCAGGACTGAAGACCACAACAACAACAACAAACCTATTACACAGCCCATTTCCATACACATTTATTTCCAGTGCTGCTGCTTCAAAGCTTACTTCTATAGCATATTTTGTGGTGTTTTGGGTAGCTTTACTACAAAATCTGGTTATGTTGTCATAATTTTTCAGGTTGCAGACATCCATCTGATTTTCTTTTAGCCCATCTTTTGTGACTACTAGAATGTTTGGCTTACATTCTTGCAATATTACCTCTAATTTTTCTGCTTTATTGTTTATGTAATGAAAGATCTGGAGAATTATTCTGACTGTTGTCTTTAATTTTAATGATTCTCCTTCCTGTCATGCACTAAGTATTTCAATAGCTCCCCGTGTTTCACTTCCACTGCACTGATTTTTTCCAGGTTGTGGCACTAAAACTGTCTCATCTCTTTATATTGTATTTAAATTCTTAGCAATATCTTTACACTGCTAACTGAGATGAGTACTTTCACTTATGAGTTTTTCCAAGTTCTTCCTCTGCAGACATGTTGCCATAAAAAATCCTTACTGAGTGCAGCAGTCCTCCTAAGTCACTGACACCTACCCTGTCTGGATGCTTCTACTTTGACACCTCTGATGTTCATCATGTCAGTGGTTGTCCTTGCTTGGTTGCTACTGCACCTGCTGATCTTTCTACATTTACTTTTAGCATTAGCAAATAGCCTGTTTGCTCTTCTGTGTGGGTTAGTGGGACATTTCATGAAGGATTGTATTCTAGTTTACTGCATTTTGCAGCCTTTTCGATAATCTGAGATAATGTCTTAGTACACTGCAACACAGAATAATCCAAGGGCAGATCAAAGGGGGGGGGGGGGGGGGCAGAGGGGGAGGTTCCCCCCCCCCCCCCCAAGAGTTGAAGCTAAATTAAAATCAAATGGTAATTTTTGTATTCTCCACCAAAGTCAAGCATGCGAATTTAGAGTTTTGATGGCTTTGGTCATTTAATTCGGTATTCCACAAGCCACTTTACTTTGTGTGCCTGAGAGAATATACTACCTGTACCAGTGACTTGTGCTCCCCCTCCTGCTCGAATTATGGGTGCCAAATATTAGCAGGGCTTCCCGATCTGCCACAGCAGCATATGCTCTGTGTTTCCCTTATGGCACTCTCTGCTTTGCCCCCATTGTTGTCATTGCCACTAGTGCCAGACTGCTTGCCCAGAATTCAGCAGCATGTCCAAACAGTTTGGGCACCTTTATGTAATGCCACTGAGAAGGGCATCTGTGCATGCAGCGCTGTGGAGGATGCAAACAAAAAACTCCTGCCAGGCTATGCAGTTGAGTATTTGCAGTTTTGCAGTCCAGAAATTTTTCTTTCAGTTAGATCTTTGATGTTGATCCCTTCTTCCCTTCCTTTGTCAACTGCAACAGCGGAAAGATCTTTTTCAGCACTCAAATGCAATAAGAATTGGTTGAGAAACTGTTATGGGCAAAACCACTTAACATGGCTCGCTTTGTTTGTGTCCATAGAGACATAATCATTAACAAAGAAAAAAATTGTAGATAGGTGTGTTGAGAAGGGTGGAAAGAACAGAAAAGATATGTTTACTTAAGTACAGATAATTTTTGATACAATGACAGTTGTTGTTCTGTGATGTAAAAACATTGAGTAATTCACATTCACACACTTAGATTACAATTTTGTATAAAAATTGAAAAAAAGTGCAAACCAGTTGCTAATATGCATGAAGCATGCCAAATATACACTGTATGTGTAGAGAACTAAAATGAAAAATATAAACACAATTGTTTTTCATGAAAGGATTTTCTTTACCAGATATTTAACCACTCAGTGTATCAAAGAAACACAATACTACATTCAAGACTATGGCTTTATTTATGTACGTGCTAGTAAAGTTTGAGATATTGTAATGATGTAATATCATTCTCACTGTGCATCAAAGAAACAATACTACATTCAAAACTATGGCTTTATGTACCTGCAAGTAAAGTTTCAGATACTGTTACGATGTAATATCATTCTCACTATTTACATTGTACTTCTTTGGAAGTATTAGTCTCAAATACACATAATTCCAATTTTAAAAGTATTTTGTTGCAGCCGTTGTGGCCGAGTGGTTTTAGGTGCTTCTGTCCAGAACCGGGCGCTGCTGCTACGGTTGCAGATTTGACTCCTGCCTCAGGTGTGGATGTGTGTGATGTCCTTAGGTTAGGTAGGTTTAAGTAGTTCTAAGTCTATGGGACTGATGACCTCAGATGTTAAGTCCCATAGTGTATAGAGCCATTTGATTTAGTATTTTGTTCTAATTTCAGATTATTTGCTTTTAATTTGTTTATCAACACTGTGTTAACAAAAGTCTTATAAGCTTGTTGCTGTGTGTTAACAGTTATATAAAAGAAGTTACTCAGAAAAGGTTGTGAATGCTACACATTTCAAGAAATTTAAAGCTTCTTTGTCTAAAATAAAAGACATTTTTGCAGTTGCTTGATATTTTTGAGTATCAAAACAGCTTAAAACAGTCATTTTTGAATTTTTTTTCTTTAACTTTCAAGGAGAGGACCCCTGCATCTCCTTTCTCTTCTAGGCAACTGCCCCCACCCACAAAACTTCATTAATCTGGCCCTAGAATAGGCACTGTTTATTAAATACACAATTTTTTGACTTATGAAAGCTTTTCCATTTCTATTTAAGTTCATGTCATGCCCTGTATAATGATCTCTGTCCATATCATCCACTACAGGGAAGTGTGTGTTGAGGAAGCACTGGCAGATTTTTCTGTATAAATTATTTGCTTTTTTTTATTTCTTCATTTACATACTAAAAACAACAAAGGCAGTATCTTTCAAGAATGCCCACAACAATTACTTGATGTTTACATAGACCACACAGTGTCTCCTGTCTAGTGTGGCGCTACAGTACCACTGCTTATGCTCGTCTTAGCATCTTATGAATGGCTGAGCATTCTTCATTTAAAAACGTCTTAAATTTATTGACCAGTCAATGCTCCCAGTTGACATGTCAACCAAAACAGGTTTTTAACATAATTTTAAGAAAATGGGTGCATCAAGAGAGGTTGCAGCTTTTAATAAATCCAAACATGAAATACCAAAAAGTGGCTCAGATAGCTGAACATGCTTCAAAAAATTTACAGTGGGTACACTAGCCTGGACATGATAACATGTAAAGCCCAGTTAATAGATAAACACAATAAAACAGAAATGCGTGGCAATAGAAGACAAAAGTTAAAACAAATAGCATTGGGACTCTGACCGTAGCAGTACTAGATTGACACGAGCACACCAAAGGTACACTAAATAAGCAGTATGTGCATGTGTCAAAATAAAGAAGAAATTGATGCATCACAACAGGACAAACGGGCAAGCTGCCGTATAATAGCCCAAGAACTGTGCTAAACACTTCACTGTCAGATCCAAGGAAAACCACCAATGCACAAAGATAATTATGTGACCCAGTCTTAATAAGTCCAGGAGCAGCAAAGCTTTGTTCTCCGGATAAACCAGCACAAACACAGAGACCTGGAAAACAAAAGTTGTTACAGGCTGCACGTCTTTCAATTGCAGCATGTCTCCAGTGCAGGAATGTACTCCTTGATGTTCTATGCTGTTTCTCCTTATTTGCTGAGTGAGATCCAAAGAGAAATCTTCTGCACTAAGTGCTTTATAATGAAAACAGACTGTCAGTAACATCTTTAAACAGCAACCTCCAGGTAAATCTCTCCTGGTGCACTGCCTTAGCTTGTGCTCTGTCTAAGCAAACCAAAGAAAGCCTCACAGTGCAGCACCACAGACATACTCGTGAGCTGGGCATGAGGATTCGACATTACAACACAGCTCAGCCTCCCTGCCAAAAACTCGACGACCAGGCTGAGATTGGCCAACAAGCTGTGGTCAGTTGGGGTTAGCATTTTTAAATCCGCTGACATACGGTCTGGACTTGCCCAGTCTCTTCATTCTGGATGTGCAAAGTGACTGGGATGAGCACACCCAAGACACTCCAAGGGCTGGTGAAGTGAGTGCTAACTTTCACAATATCATTTCTTCCTGCTTCCTCCCTCTAAAGTTTTTAACCAGAACAATATCACTTTCCTTAAAGTTAGCAAGTTTGCACCTGTGGTTACACCACTCCACCTCTCTCTTATGGGCTCTTTCAATGTTCCTCTTTTCCCTCCGCCAATTTTCTTGAAGAACATCAGGTGTTATTTTACCTGGCAGTAAATACGTAATGACCCACAAGTTGGCAAGCTGGGAGTTAACAGGGTGGGTGAAAAGCAAGGAAGCAGAGCGACCTCATGCCTTGCTGTGTTGAAAGCACAACTCAACCATGGCAAGGAATGATCCCATTTGGTTACGGAAGGTGATCAAAACTGCCTACAAGTTTTGCCAAAAAAAGGCTGAGGATAATATAGCATTGTTGTTGCATGGATGTCACCATGTTGAAAGCAAAAACGCTGAAATTTCTGAGAAACAAAGGCAGGAGCATTGTCGCTGACCAATAATTTTGGTGGACGAGAGAGCAAAAATATTATGCTTAGATGTTTGGCACTAATATTGGTAATCACTCCTATTCTGGAACACAGCCAAACAAACCTTGTGAAAGCATCAGTGGCCATAATAATGTATCTGTAACTGGCCTGAGTTAGGGATAATGTACCCACATAATCAACAAAAATTCTTTCCATGGGCCATTCTACACAGGAGGACTGCAGCAACCCCTTCCGGTTACCTGAACTGGGCTTTGCTAACTTAACCATATAGTATTGCCTGACTAACTGCCTATCTCTATACAGAAATGGTCAAGTTACGACTTCTCTAGCTTTGGATATGGTCTTCTACATGGCAGTTCCTACTAAAAGGGACTCCTAATAGTACTTAAAGACTGCCAGCACCAAGGCACAGGGCAAACAAACCTTCAACTGTTCCGAGTCTTGATGCTTGAGACACAAGATCCCTTGTTTGAACTGATACCCTGGCATCTCCTCCCTGACGCAACTCACCACCTAAGAATGCGCAACTCAGGACATGTCTCTTGTTCCTCCCCTGATCTGATAAACAAAGCTGGCACCTCAGCAAGATCAGCTGCTACAATTTCCAGCTCATCAAAGGGTTGAATGAAATGTGACACCCCTTGCTCATAGAACAAGTGACTGAGGGTATCAGCCACCACATTCTCATTGTTCCTAGTATGCCTTACCAAGAATATTAAAGCTGATAGGTGCACAATTCAACAAGCAAGGCGGCTGGTCTTACATGGGTGAGCCAGAACCCAGGGAAGGGCTTGGTTGTCAGTTCAAGTTCAAATTCTCGGTGCTTGACATAAAACTTAAAGTTTCATAATGCAACTCAGACATGGAATACCTAATGTTAGTCAGAGTAAGGGAACAAGAAGCATAAGCAATAGGCTGTGATAACACAGTGCCCACCACCTTGTCTCTGTTGGAAAGTGTATCATGACTTTGTTTGTGAGTGTGTGATGATAGTCAGTCATAGTCTTCTTGTTAAATGCCTAGTCCCCTGTAAGCCAGCTACAGTCTCAAGCAAGCAATTTGAAGTGCCCAGATATGCTGCCAATTCACTACTGTGACATGAAAGCCATGATTTGCTACAGGCCACACACTAGCTGTATGGTAATGTGACACTGAAATTATTGTGAAAGATTGGGCATATTATTGTTTCCTCTTTAATCTTACTATAAGATGGAAAGCTGGTCATTGTTTTAGTATGAACAATTCATATTAAGTTATTGCTTAGTTTTGTAAATGATCATTAAAATTAATTATACCATAGTCAGAAGAAGAACAATTGTAAGGGTCAAATAGTTCAAATGGCTCTGAGCACTATGGGACTTAACATCTATGGTCATCAGTCCCCTAGAACTTAGAACTACTTAAACCTAACTAACCTAAGGACATCACACACATCCATGCCCGAGGCAGGATTCGAACCTGTGACCATAGCGGTCATGCGGTTCCAGACTGAAGCGCTAGAACTACACGGCCACACCGGCTGGCCAATTTTAAGGAAATGAAAGCAATTACGATGTACCTTAGTTACATTCTTACATATATGCACTTAATACCAGTAATTTTTATTGTTTATAAATGATTCTTTTAAGTTAATTGTTTGTAATGGATGGATTTAATTAACATAAATAGTCCACCTCCATAGCTAAGTGGTCATTGTGACTGACTGCTGTGTAGGGAAACCAGGTTCAATTACCAGTACCACCATGGATCTTTCTGTGGTGCGAGGACTGTAAGAAAGTGTGCTCAGCCTTATGATGCCAATCAAGGACCTACTTGAGTGAGAAATAGTGATTTCAAAGTCCATGGAGGTGATAATGGCCAGAAGATTGGTGTGATGACTTTGCATTTCTTTGCAGCACAACAAAATGATGACACTGACTGAGGATGATACAGCAGTTGGTTGGTACTGAATGGCCTATAAATTACTTTCTCTTGCCAATTAACATAATAAATCCAACATAAAACAAAACAGCTTATCAAAGTGTGCATGTAAATCTACAGACATACTCTGCAAACCACAGTGAAGTGCATGGCAGAGTATACTTACAAGGGGACCTCCCCATTGCAACCCCCTCAGATTTAGTTATAAGTTGGCACAGTGGATAGGCCTTGAAGAACTGAACACAGATCAATTGAGGAAACAGGAAGAAGTTGTGTGGAACTATGAAAAAAATAAGCAAAATATACAACCTGAGTAGTCCATGGGCAACATAGGCAACATCAAGGACAACATCAACTCAAGAGCGCTGTGGTCCCGTTGTTAGCGTGAGCAGCTGCGGAATGAGAGGTGCTTGGTTCAAGCCTTCCCTTGAGTGAAAATTTTACTTTCTTTATTTTCGCAAAGTTATGATCTGTCCGTTCGTTCATTGATGTCTCTGTTCATTGTTATAAGTTTAGTGTCTGTGTTTTGCGACCGCACCGCAAAACCGTGCGATTAGTAGACAAAAGGACGTGCCTCTCCAATGGTAACCGAAAACATTTGATCACAAGGTCATAGGTCAACCGATTCCTCCACAGGAAAACACGTCTGATATATTCTATACGACACTGGTGACAGCACGTGCGTAACATGACAAGAATATGTTGTCGACCCACCTAACTTGTACACTTGGCGAATGGGTAAAAACATTCTTCTACCTTGCCTGATTTAGGTTTTCTTGTGGATGTGATAATCACTCCCAAAAAATTAAATTTTTCACGCGAGGGTAGACTTGAACCAAGGACCTCTCGTTCTGCAGCTGCTCACGCTAACCACAGGACCATGGCACTCCTGAGGTAAAGCTATCCTTGATGTTGCTTATCTTCGCTATGGACTACTCAGTTTGTATATTTTGCTTATTTTTTTCATAGTTCCACACAATTTCTTCCTGTTTTCTCAATTGTTCTGTCTTCAGTTTTTCAAGGCATATCCACTGTGCCAACTTATAACTAAATCTGAGGGGGGTGCGATGGGGAGATTCCCTTGTTAGCATGTACCACATGTTAAGGTTTCTTCCCATTCCAGTTGAGTATGGAGTACAGGAAGAATGACTGCTTAAGTACCTTGGAGAACACTGTAATTAGCCTAACTTTGCCTTTATGGTTTTTTTTTTGTCAGCCATCTCCAAACTGGTTTGATGTGGTCCACAAGGAATTCCTCTCTTGTGCCAACATCTTCATTTCAGAGTAGCATTTGCAACCAACATCCTCAATTATTTGCTGGATGTATCCCAATCTCTGTCATTCTCTACAGTCTTTACTGTCTATGGCTCCCTCTAGTACTGTGGAAGTTGTTCACTGATGTCTTAACAGATGTCTTACCATCCTGTCCCTTCTACTTGTCAATGTTTTTCATATATTCCTTTTCATGCTGATTCTGCAGAAAACCTTTACATTCCTTACCTTATCATTCTACCCAATTTTCAACATTCTTCTGTAGCACCACAGCTCAAATGCTTCAATTCTGTTCTGTTCCAGTTTTCCCACAGTCCATGTTTCACTACCATACAATGCTGTGCTCTGAACATACATTCTCAGAAATTTCTTCCTCTAATTAAAGCCAGTGTTTGATACTAGTAGACTTCTTTTAGCCAGGACAGCCTTTCTTGCCAATGCTAGTGTACTTTTGATGTCCTCTTTGCTCCATCTGTCATGGGTTATTTTGTTACCTAGGTAGCAGAATTCCTTAGTGCTGTCTACTTCATGATCAGCAAACCTGATGATAAGTTTCACACTGTTCTCATTTCTGCCAGTTCTCATCCCTTTTGCCTTTGTTTTATTTGCTCTCAGTCCATATTCTATTCTCATTAGACTGTTCATTCCATTCAGCAGATCCTGTAATTCTTCTTCACTTTCACTGAGGATAGCAATACCAGCAGTGAATCTTATCACTATTCTCTTACCTTGAATTTTAATTCCACTCTTGATTCTTTCTTTTATTTCTGTCTTGCTTCTTCAATTTATAGACTGAACAGAAAGGGCAAAGACTACTCCCTGCCTTATACCCTTTTTGATCCAAGCACTTTGTTCTTCATCTTCTACCCTTATTGTACACCATTTTTTCTCGGAATTTCGAATGTCTTATACCATTTGACATTGTCACATGCTTTTTCGAGGACAGAAAATCATATGAATGTGTCTTGATTTTTCTTTAGTCTTGCTTCCATTACCAACTGTAGCATCAGAACTGACTCTTGCCTTTACCTTTCTTAAGGCCAAACTGATAATCATGTAACAGATCCACAATTTTGTTTTCCATTCTTCTGAATATCATTCTTGTCAGCAACTTGGATGCACAAGCTGTTAAGCTGATTGTATAGTAATTCTTGCACTTGTCAGCTCTTGCAGTCATGGGAATTGTGTGGATGCTGTTCTTCCAAAAGTCTGATGGTGTATCACCACACACCAACGTGAATAATCATTTTTTTGTGACTTCCCCCAATGGTTTAAGAAATTCTGGCGGACTGTTATCAATCCATTCCGCCTTATTTGATCTTAATTCTTCCAAAGCTCTTTTAAATTCCGATTCTAATACTGGTTCCCTTATCTCTTCTATATTGTATCCTGTTTCTTCTTTTGTCGCAACATCCAATGAGTACTCCCCTCACAGAGGCCTTAATTACACACTTTCCACCTATCTGCTCTCTTCTTTGCATTTAACAGTGGAATTCACATTGCACTCTTAATGTTGTCACCTTTGCTTTTAATTTCATCGAAAGTTATTTTCACTTTCCTGTATGCTGATTCAGTTCTTCTGACAATCATTATTTTTCTTAACATTTTTCATGCAGCAGTTTTGCCTTAACTACCCTGCACTTTCTATTTATTTCATTGCTAAGTGACTTGTATTTCTGAATTTCCCTGAACATTTTTGTACTTCCTTGTTTCATTGATTATCTGAAGTATTTCTTGTGTTGCCCATGGTTTCTTCATAGTTACCTTCGTTGTACCCATGTTTTATTTCTAACTTCTGTGATTGCCATTTCAGATATGTCATTCCTCTTCATCTGAACTGCCTAGTGGGCTATTCCTTATCACAATACCTATAGCCCTAGATAATTTCAGCTGTACCTCTTCATTCCTCAGTACTTTCGTATTCCTCTTCTTTGCGTACTGATTCTTCCTGACCAGTCTCTTAAACTTCAGCTTACTCTTCATCATTACTAAATTGTGATCTGTATCTGTAAGTTCTCCTGGATACAATCGAATATCTGATTTTGGAATCTCTGCCTGACCATGACATAAGCATACTGAAATATTCTCATATCTTGCAGCCTTTTCCAAGTGAACCTCCTCCTCTAGTGATTCTTGAACAGAGTGTTTACTACTACTAGCTGAAATTTATTGCAGAACTTAATTAGTCTTTCACCTCTCTCATTCTTAGTATGAAGCCCACATTGTCGCGTAACCTTTTCTTCTACTCCTTCCCCTACAACCACAGTCCAGTCCCCCACGACTACTAGATTTTTATCTCCCTTTACATATTGAACTACCCACTTAATATACTCATGCACTTTCTCTGTCTCTTCATCTTCAGCTTGCAAAGTCAGCATGTATACCTGAACCATTATTGTCAGTATTTGTTTGCAGTCGATTGTGATGCGAACAACCCTATCACTGAACTGTTTACAATAAATCACTATCTGCCCTACCTTCCTGTTCATATAAAATCCTACTACTGTTATATCATTTTCTCCTGCTGTAGCATTTCCCTTTTGAAATTTTCTAGCTTCTCTAGCACTTCAAACTTATGAGATTCCACACCCCCAACTCATATAACATTATCCTTTTGCTGGTTATTCAATTTTTTTTCTCATGCTTGGTGGCCCCTCCTGGAGGTCTGTATGGGGTACTAGTCCAGAATCTTTTGCCAATGGAGAGATCATTGTGACACTTTTGCAGTTACGGGAGTAGTGTGTGAGAATCTGAAGAATATCTTTAGATTCTTCACTTAATACTGGTTCTCAAAATTTTTAAAGTACATTTTTGTGTAAATTTGCATCTGTTTTTAAGAGTCCACCAGTACAGATTTTTGAACATTTTCATGATGCTCTCCCATGAGTCAAACAAACCTATATGGCCATTCCTGCTGCCCTTCTGTGTATACATTCACTATCCCATGTTAGTCCTATTTGGTCTGGATCCCACATACTTGAGCAATATTCTGAGATGGAATGCTCAGTTAATTTGTATGCAATCTCCTTAGTAGCCTGACTCCAGTTTCCCAGTATCCTGACAATGAGAAAAAGCCTGTCACTTGCCTTACCTCAGATAGAGCGTATGTTATCGTTCCATTTAATATGACACAAATTGTTACAGCCAGGTATTTGAATGAATTGATTGATTCTAACTGTGAGTCATTGATAGCATTGTCATAAAATACTACATCTTTTTTGTTCTGTGAAGCGCATAATTTTACATTTGTGTACATTTAAAGCAAGGTGCCAAGCTTTGCACCACTTTGAAATCTTATTCACATCTGATTGTATATCTCTGCAGCTATTTTCAGACGGCACTTTATTATGGATAAGTGCATAATCTGCAAAAAGGCTGAGGTTGCTATTATTATTGTCTATCAGGTCATTAATATCACAGACTTCATTTAATGCACCACATAACCATACTTTTGTTTTAATGTTGTGGTACTGAATCAACTGCTTTTTGGTTTTCGAGAAATACTGCAGCTGCCTAATTTCCTTGATCTCTGGCATTCAGTATCTCTCCCACAAGACATAGCCTTATCAACGGCACCTTCACCGCTAGAGAATAATGACAAATGCAGAACTGCTGCTACTTTTTGGACCGATGAATACTGTAGTGAAAATCTAGCAAGAAAGAATAAGATGTGCTGGTCATGTACAGAGATTCCAGAAACTTGAAGTGGTAAGAAAGTGTTTCTAGAAAAGCCTGAAGGGATAAGGAGAAGAGAAAGACACATGGAAAGATGGCTTGAAGATATGGGTAAAGACCTAATACCAATCAGAGTTAGGAATCAGAGAAGGAAAACAATGGAAAGGGAAGATGGAAGAATGGAGGCAGGTGACAAAGGAGGCCAAGCTTCTGTGGACTTTAGTGGTTGACCAGTAAGTAAGTAAGTTTCAGGATGTCATGCAAAAACCACAATTTGGATTTTACAGTTGGCGTTTCTGAAATCTGTTGATTGGCATGGAGGTCATTCTGTTTGAGAATCAGAGCAGATGACACAGTTGATGTATGTCAGTGAGAGGCAGCCTGATTTTGATTCAGATGTGGTTAGAATGTTAATAACGTTTATTTTATTTATAAAGCTTCAAAGTTTTCATATAAGAAATTCGGGGGCTTACTTTTCACTGTGCTCTTGTAAATTCATTGCTGTGGTAACCATCAATCAAGAAAAATAAATGTACAAAATGTCTCCATAAGGACTTCAACTACCCCACAGAATCAATAAACCACCCTCTTTTCATTACCCAAACTAAATGCAGGTCCCTCCTATCAAGGCTCAGTAAAGTGTAATACTATGCTCCCTTTGTTTTAACTTCCTCGCACTTCATTATGTCAGATGTTTTCCCTATGTGTTATTTTAAATACCATCAATGAAACATGTCATTTAATGTATTTTACAAGCATTTTTATGTAGTTCACTCTCTTAAAATTAATATTTTATCTTTGCGTCTTTTATACTACAAGTATTTTGGCTGAGGAGTAAAGTATTTTTCCACTGCTAGCCCACTGTTGACCCTCTGGGAGGAGGGAATGGAATAACAAAAGCAACATCCGGGTGTTGAAGCCTCTGTCTCCACTGGATAACAATTGCCTGCATTGCTGTCAACACTGAAAGTTCGATAGGGAAAGGTTTTCTCATCTACCTATTGCTGTTGTTGATGTCACCTTTGCTACTGATCATTGCCTTCACCATCAGTCATCAGCATTTCCGTTAGTCACCGCCTTTGCTGCCGATTATCACTGTCACTAGCCAATCACCATTATTAGCTACCAGTCATGACCTTTGCCACTAGTCACCGTGTTCACTGCCAGTCGTCACTTTCACCAACATTTCATTGCCGGTCTGTCAGAGCCACCACCGGAGTTTCTTTGCCTTCCAGTGCAGTGTTGCTGCTATCATAATCTACAATTAACCAGGCCATGACTACAACATTAACAATCATCTGATCACACTTGTAGCTCACTCACACTACCAATTCACTGTCACCACCAATTCTTCCCATGTTTCTTTCCTTCCCCACTAGTCTACCGACTCCATGAGTCTTTCAGCTTACATAACTCAATCCTCAATCCTCATCACCACAAATGTCCAGGAGGTGTCACCCCCCAACCATTCCTGGAACCCAAAACCCCCCACAGAAACACAGCACAGCAGAACCTATGGATTCCACCCCCATCCTGTCCCAAACATCTACAACACACTCGTTCGTCTTATCACAGCCAGACATTGAACTCATAAATCCTGAAACCCTATCTTTCAAAATAAAAAAAAGTTGCTTTTGTTGCAGAGGACTTTAATGTCACGAGTTGTGACTGGCTTTTTCAGTTCTGTTTGTCTGTGTAAAAGAATTCAGGTACTGGAAACTGAGGTCAAAACGTTGGACAGTGGTCACTGTACAATCATGGACTGTAAGAAATAATGAGTAGTTGAAAGGAGAGTCATCAGGAAGCACAAAGATGGAGAGAGATAAGCTGAAAAGTGATTAGCTGTACTCAGATTATCAGGTAGAAGATACTTATTGTTGAGGAGAGAGTAGTAAGGTGAAAAGTTGTTACTGATGGGCTAGTGGAAAACTTTGCAGTACTTGGAGAACTCAATACGAGTCTAAAGTCTGGTGCTTATCAGGCTCTAGTTCTGACATTTCATACAATTAAAGTTTAGTAGGTTTCTAAAATGTCTCTGAATTTGCCAGTGATATGTGAGTGTGTTCTGGCCACAAGACTGTAGGAATGACCAGCAAAATCAAGGGGATTCCTGGAGGAGCAGTAGAGCTTGTGGAGAGACGGTGGGGCTCTTAAGAAATAGGAGTATATGACATCTATTAAGCCCTGTTGTAGAAAGGAAGCAGCATTGGAAGCATCACCAAGGGGCCAGAACAGTATTGGGTGACTTCCAATATGGATATTGACTGATTCTCAGTAGGCATTCCATTTGATGCAGGACAAGTATTGGATAACTTTAGGATGGAAATCAAGATTGGGTGTGCGGGGATGGAGTAGTGTATAGGGGATAATGAGAAGGGTGGGTAGGTGGTCACTTCCAGGTGGATCAAAGACTTCTGCAGTAGTATGCCCTAGGAAGGTAGCGAATCAGCGCTGGACATGGAATTACTTTTGGGGTGAGTGTGATGTGGACTAACGACTCTGTCACTTTCATGGAAATCAGTAAGTTGACTCTGTGACTGTAGTTCAGCCAGGAAATGGCTAAGGACATTAAGGTCTGTGAGAATCATATACGAGGAGAAGGTATTCTCTACATGAGTGAGGAAGGAATAAGGAATACGATGACTATGTCAAATATGTTTGGTGACACAGGTTCTGGTCGTGATTTCAAAGATGGTGCGGATAAGATGTTTGGTAGGAGTATTGTACAGTGGTTGTTGTTGAAAGGAGCATTTTGTTGGTGGCCATGGAGAGTGGGTTGTGAGTATCATGTAGGATATACAGGGAGGTTCAGAGGCTGTGGTAAGGTTTCATTGAGTTCCTGACATTGGGAGAGGGTGTGCATAAATAATGGTTCGTTTGTTGTGAAAGAATGGATATTGTGGAACATGGTGTTGTACAGCTATGATACCATGATGAAAGGTGGCTGGAGTTCAGACTAGGGTGTTGTGATGGTTAAAATCAAAGTGTACGTGATTGGGCTTGAGTGTTTAAGTGGAATAAAGACTAGGCTGCAAGGGTGTGTGATCTCTGGAAGGGCAGAATATTTTGTAAAACGATGGTTATGAACCATACTATGTCTTTGGCAGTAGGAGTCAGGTAGGGGGAATTGGTTTGGATGGATGGAATTATAAGTGGGACGAACGAATACAGTTGGCTCTGGTTTTGTGGCTAGGCCATGGATTTACACTTGGGGGATATGAAATGGGAGAGGTCATAGATGTTGCAAGTGGGAGGGTGCGATAAGCTTGAGGAAGTGTTTTAGAAAGTGAAGGCCTTGTAATGGGGTAGGTGGATGTGCTTTAACAATCGGCAGTGAGGTGGTCATTATACATTAGGTACTTTTGGCAATGGTAAGACTGGAGTTCGAATTGAGATTTTGAGGGTTCAACTTTCTGATGCCAGTGGTTCAAATGGCTGAGCACTATGGGACTTAACTTCTGAGGTCATCAGTCCCCTAGAACTTAGAACTACTTAAACCTAACTAACGTAAGGACGTCACACACATCCATGCCCAAGGCAGGATTTGAACCTGCGACCGTAGCGGTACTGCGGTTCCAGACAGAAGCGCCTAGAACCGCTCGGCCACTCTGGCTGGCTGATGCCAGTGGTAAATGCAGGCCTTAAATAGATGGTCTGTTGTGGAGGGGAATTCTGTGAATATTTAGACAAGGAAGTTAGGACTATGGTCATTTGTGACTCAGAGAACTTTACAGAATTGTGTGTCAGGATAGGAGTTGAATACAGTTTTCACTTCCTCATTTGTTGTCTGAGAATACCTTTGTGATCATAGGGGTGAGGTTGAGAGTACAGTGTGGAGATCGTGGTTTTTTGGCACTGGAGGGAGGGGGTGGTAGTGGCGAGAGGAGTTAGGTGGGAACTGGGGTCAAAGGAATTGGTAGAGGAGGTTGGTATTAAAGTTGGGATTGGGGAATTTGATTAGGACTGATTCTTTCCTGGATGTTGTTTGATTTATGATGGGTTTTGGAATATATTTTTTTGGAGATCAGGAGTTCTGGTTCAGAAAGAGAGGGGGTAGAGGTGTGAGCTTACAGTAAAACAGATGTAAGCACTGTATTTGTGTTATGTGATTTGATTTGGAGTTTTGAGTGTGATGTCAGCAGTAATGTCTGAATGTTGTTTAAGTGGCTTATTGTCTGTGGGATGGTGGCTATAGAATGGGAGTTGGTGGTGTATGTTGGAGCTGTAGATTACCTGAAAGTGGTGCAGGTCCTGTGGGACGACTTGTTGATGGAGAGGGTGAAGGTGTAACTACAGTGGCGCTTTGGTTATTTACTCTTTTTGGGGTGGGTGTCGATGGTTCTGAGGATGTTGCTGCAGAAGGAAGTGTCAGGAGGGGAGGATATGCATGGGACATGTAAGAATTGGAGAGGAGACGAGAGGAGGGATAGGAAACATATAAAACGATGATTAGGAGGAAGTGATCCTTGTTGTGCTAATGGGAAAAGAGGATGTGTAGATAAAAGTTTTAGTTGGGAATTCCACTGGGCAGTGGAAAGTCTTTGGAGGTGAAAGGATGAGTTGTGGTGAAAGGGATAGCAAAAGCTGTTCACCCAAAGGCTATGAGGAAACAGATGCACTGAAATGAGATGTCATGTGACCACTGAGGAGACGAGTAGATGGACATGTGGACGGGCAAGCGATGACATAGAGCAGTGATGAGTAGACCAACAGGTAGATGAGCAGGCACGGACACACAACAATGATGAGAAGACCAACATGCAGACAAGCAAGCAACGACAGGTAGCAGTGATGGAGTCACATACCTTTGGATGAAACATGTTCACCAAGCACTGGAGAGTGGCTCCAGCCTGTCTAAGCAAGAATTGACGACGATTAACTTCAGCTATGGACCAGAGCCAGAGAGTGGCTCTGGCTAAGCTAGCAGTAGATGCTATGTGGAATTCTAACCCATGGATGTTTTGCCCATTTTTTTTTCTTTATTGTCATTTCATTGTCTTGTTACAGAGGGGTGAGGGTGGGCTGGCAGCAGAACAATACTCCACTCTTCAGCTAAAAGAGTTTAAACATACAAATGTGGGACAGTCTATTTGAAAGGATGAGCTATACATTAGCATTCTAAAATAAATGAAAGGATGTTGTTATGGATGCCAGTTAAAATACCAAATAGAAAAAAGTTGTAGAACATTAAAAAACAATTAGTTATCGGAAAAACAAACATTGAGCTATAGTACACTTCGCTGGCCGGAGTGGCCGAGCAGTTCTAGGCGCTACACTCTGGAACCACGCAACCGCTGCGGTCGCAGATTCGAGTCCTGCCTCGGGCATGGTGTAGGGAAGCAGCATACTCACGCCTTATAAAATTCACATCAGTCTTTCCACTGTGTGCCAGCCTAGTCCGCTGTAACTAGCTCTGACGTCATAAATGTTGTGCAATACTTTAAAAATCAAGTAAATAACCTGAAACGTTTCTAGCATGTCAGGAGTAATACTAAATCAATATGTGTTTAATATCAGTTCAACAACTTTAACCATTTTCGAAATTTGGACGTTTTTCTGTAAAAATCATCGGCGCAACAGAAAAGAGCTAGAAACTTAAAAAAATATATTTAGATTCCTTTTGCATAATAATTTAGTAGAAACAGCATTCTGGATCTCACAAATTAAAATTTTAGTTGAAATTCATGATTTTCTGGTTTTGTCTTAAAAATTAAGGAAGCAAGATAGATTAAGTAGGCGAATAAATAAAGCTAGGCTGTTTAAATTTAAGTAGAAGGGAGATCCACTATAATCATAAAGATGTGAGAGTTCCAACTGAATAACTATGAAACTATACCGATAGCGTATCTCAAAGTTCAGAGCTCGTCTACTGCGTGTAGTGTAATTAAATTAATTCTCTCGCCCAAAATATTTGACTTAGCCACGTCAGACTTTTATTATGATTGCTTACCTGTGTGCTGATTGCACATTTAAATTGAGAGCTTCATCGGCCATCAGCAAAGGAAGTAATGATTTATTCGATAACTTGAAGTGGTGCATTACTAGCTCAGCGGCTAGTCAGGAGAGCGGATTTGATCAGGCGTTCCCTTAGCCGTCCGCATCGCGGCTTTATACAAGGTCCGGCAGAAAAACCTCCCCTTTAAGGAAAGCTAATAAAAACAAAACCAAATAAGGTAGAACAATTTTATTTATACTAAATAAAAGTACATATTATGCCATTTTAGAAAATACTCTTATGGTCTTACTTTTTAAATAAAACATCCCTTAAATGGCTTCCTGCACTGTTGATACACTGTTTGAGTCTTTCCCTGACATTATTCATTACTCTTTGAGTCATTTCAGGTGGAATAGCTTCAACCTCTTGTGTAATTGCTTCTTTCAGGGCTCGTAAAGATTGTGGACGTTGTTCATAAACTTTTGCTTTTAAATAGCCCCAAAGAAAGAAATCACAGGGCGTTAAGTCCGGCGATCGTGGGGGCCAGCCAATGTCTCCACGCAACGAGATCACATGTCCAGGAAACATTTCCTTCACCAATACCAGTGACTGCCGCGCTGTGTGGGCAGTAGCACCATCTTGCTGGAACCACACGTTCTCTATTTCACCAAAAAGCTCCCTTAGTTGCGGTTGGAGAAAGTCGCGGAGCATGGCACAATAGCATTCACTGTTGACGGTTAAATTCCTGTCATTTTCTTCGAAAAAGTAAGGACCGATCACTCCGGAATTGTAAACAGCACACCATACTGTTACTTTAGGGCTATGAAGTGGTCGTTGATGAAGTTCTTGGGGATTGTGTTCACACCAGTACCTGCAATTTTGGCTGTTCACTGTTCCGGCAAGGTGAAAGTGTGCTTCATCAGAAAAAATCACAATATCGTTGGGACGAATGTTCCAAAGAAGGTCTTGGCACAAACTTACTCGGACACCACAGTCTCGTTCACTCAGTTCCTGCGTAGTTACAATTTTGTAAGGATGCATTTTAAGATCTCGATGCAAGATTCTTCTCACACTTCGATCAGATATCCGTAATGCTGCCGCATGCTTTTTAGCGGATCGTCGAGGAGATTGTTGAACTGAAGCTCTAACTGCATCAACATTTCCGGGGCCTGTTGCAGTCCGTGGTCGTCCAGGTGGTTTCCTTTTTAATGCGGAACCTGTCTCACGAAAGTTAGCAACCCAAGAATAAATTGTTTTCTTATCGGGAACAGGGTCCCGTCGTCCGAGCGCAAAGTGAACGCGAAAAGCACGTTGAGTATTAATAGGCGATTCGCCATTTTGAATAAAATCTTCCACTACGAAGGCACGATGTTCACCAGACCACGCCATGGCATACACTGAAAACGGCACGTAGGCAGCTACTTAACGACGCGCCCCCCACCACTCTGCTCCTTCTACTGTCCGCTGCACGTTACTTTGTAATCGGGGAGTTTTTTATGCCGGACCCTGTATATAGGAACGCTGCGTGAGAAGAAAGGCCCCAGTTCTCTCCAGACGCTGATTAGCGCACCACCTGTGCCGGGATGCCGTAATAAGTTACTCAGGATATGCGTAACCATAAAATCGTTTTCAAGTGAAGTGTTAATTCTGAGATGACTTTAATGATCTATCTTCAGTTTGCGTATGTCGTATTTTCACATGCCGCCACGGGACAGACATTCTACCATTATTTAGCGTGGCGTTTGATGAACATTATCATCAAATTATGGCGAGCATTCACTTAAACATTTAATTTGAACAGTTATAGTTGCATCAGCGCATTAGACTCTGAGCTGCTCTGGTAGTTGGATTGTGTGGATTCTTTTTTTTGTCTGTGACTTTCAGAATATAATGAACATTTTAGAGAGAATCGTTTTTAATTATAAATCCCAGACAATCTCCTAATTCCTCAGAGCTATAAGCTGTAGCTATAAATATATTCCTCAGATGAAGTGGGCACTAGGAATTCTAATTACAGGCTTCGCGTTTTGCTAATCACTTTCTGGTTGCCAATATTGTAGTTAGAGAGCCAGTGTTGAGAACGGCAAACAACAGCAATAAATAAATAAAAGGAACATTTTAATAACAATAATTCCACCCGCCATCCCACAATGGGTGTGTGTGTGATATCCTTAGGTTAGTTAGGTTTAAGTAGTTCTAAGTTCTGGGGGACTGATGACTTCTGAAGTTATGTCCCATAGTGCTCAGAGCCATTTGAACCATTATAGTACACTTCACTAACACCTGATGGAAGAGACCTACAATGAGGAGAAGTCTTGAGAAGAGGGGAGGCGTATTAGTCCTTTGGGGTAGTTACAATATGTTGGGGTTGCTGGTTTCAGGTAGGTTCGGTCATGTAGATAGTGTAACATGGAAGTGTGATTGATAGGAGAAATATGGGATTCAGTGTGTAGGTAGGTAGGATGGGGAGTAGTCCAAAGGTGAAGAGGAAAGAAAAGGGAGGAAAGGGAGCCCTGAAATCGGAAAAGGATATGGGGAGAGGGTTGAATCTGATAAGAGGGGTAGACATCAGTGAAAAGGCGTAGGAGAAATTTAGTGTGGGGTGTTGAGGTGCTTAAAATCAAAGTCAACTTGGGTGTTTCTATAGAATACGGACTGGGCTGCGAGGGAGATTTGTTGGAGGGTATGTGGTTCTTGGAAGGGGCGAATATATTGTAAAACGATGGTTACAAATCTGATTATGTCTTTAGCAGTGGGAGATGGGTAGAGGGAATTTTTTGCATGAATGGGTTGTAAATGAGAAAACGGGCACAGTTAATTCTGGTTTTGTGGATGGGGGCTTGACTTTACACTTGAAGGGATGGGTAGGATGGGACAGATTGCAGATGTTGTAGATGGGAAGGGAGGAAAGTTTGGGGAACTGTTTTAGGAAGTGAGAAGATTTGAAATATCAGCAGGTGGACAGGTTTTTTCAATCTACTGTGAGGTAATCTTTTTACATTTGGTACTTATGGGAATAGTAGGTTTGAAGATGGGACTGGGATTTTGGCAGTTCAGCTGTATGACAACAATGATAGAGCAGGGCTCTCTCCTTAAATAAGTTGACTGTTACAGAGGCAGTTTCTGTGTAAATTCGGATGGGGAAAGTGAAACCATGTGAAACATTCTTTGTTACTTTCTTTCGTATTTTGAAAAAGTGACTTGGAAATTTTTAGTGTCTAGTGAAACAAAACATACCGGGTGAGGGTTGAGGACGACAGAAAATAACTGATGTGCAAACCCTAACCAACAACTGCCTGTATCAGGAATTGGAAACCTAACAGGGATGTGTGATCTAGTGAACAGCAGACCTATCTGTTGGTTTGCCATCTTTGAAGTCCAACAGCACATCATCGACCTGTTAAACTCACCAGATCTTACCTGCATTGCAGCTGCCTGTAAGTTATGCTCCACCATATGAATTCTGATAAAGAATTGTACTATGACAACACTCTTGGAGAACATGGTACACCCATAAATGAATAACAGACAAATGTGGTAAAAGCTAAATATAATGTTGAGCCCAGTGTCCTTCAGTTCTCTAGATTTACCTTCGTTATAGCAGTTGCACAAAGTTACAAATGCTTTGACCGGAATTCGCAGAGCTCACCTGGCCGTAAGTTTGTACTCATGACCCGACAATACTGAAATACAAGAACAGGTTACTTGCACACGAAGGCTTCCATACCTTTGCCTTGTTTTGTGGCATATGTTTGTTGCAATCTGACACATGGTACTTCTTAACATAACACTAGAATAGTTTAGGGATTATTGGCATGTAAAAATTTGGTATCCTCCCAGACACAAAATTATAAAATAATCTCACTGTCGCCACTAAGTGATCATTAGTAACGATAAAATCGCAACAGTGAGGCAGTAAGCACTAGAATAGTCAAAGAATTCAACTTACAACACGAGCTGTGATGGTGTCACATCTGTCTGACACTGTCTAAGTCTGTGGAAGTTGTCACCAATCAAAATATACCTTGAAAACACCAAACATATACACTTCCAAAGCGACTTTATTTGCTGACACATTATTGACTTAATATATGGAAAAACAAAGCTTATTATGTCATAATTGGGCAGCTGACGTTCGCTGCATGTCTGCTCGCTCCAGCCACAAGATACTTTCTTCTAATCATGGCGTGTCACTCCTCACTGCTGCCCATCCTAGGCGTCAGTGACGTCACCCAACCTGCTTTAAGAATTGTTAATGCTTTTTGTGCTACTGTAATGTACATCGATTGCTCCATTGAAGAAACTCTGAGAATGATATGTGACAGAATATCTCTTTTCTTAACTATATCAACATGTAACTTTATAACGAACTACTGATTTTTCTTCTGCCCTTCTATGCTGCCTTCATCTCCTCAATAAGATTGTACCAAGGGCTGTCCGCTTCTGTAAACTACACTGTATACTTCCTTAGCACACAGTTAGTATAACTAAGCCAGCATACAAACATCCCCAATGGCGTGGGCTGTCCATGTTACCAGTGACTTTAACGTTTTTGTGGCCCACACCGTCTTGCTACTGAACAATGGCTGGCCCTATGTGCATCTCTGGCCCTTGTATATTCTGATCAATAAGCTGAATTAAAGTTCAAATATATCCTGATTCTTCACTGAGATCACAACGCTGTTTCCACCACTTCATTCTAAAACAATTATCTGTACTCCTAGATATTATTACACCTGATTATTTCTCTCCTTCATTATTTTACTTTATTAATTTGTTGATGAGGTGTGCAAAGAGTCGTCACGAGCATTGTGTGAAGAGCTCACATGATTGTGAACTCTTCTACGGAAACCAGGTGCAAATATTGGTTCCTTATTACATACATGTGTGACAGGTTGCTTTTTGTCATTCATGTTACAGTGCCTTAAGATGACTCTGTTGAGGAGTAGACATTGATAGTCTAAACAAGAAGCTATAAAAATAACAGCTGTTGGAATATTGTTTTTACAACATACCGCTGTCACATCTCACATGGCCACCGTTGATTAGGATTTTGGATTTTAAAGTCAGGATGGGAGTTATGTTTTGATTCCAACTCATTATCTGTAATTTCAGGACGACTGGGGGGGGGGGGGGGGAGTGTTGCAGGTAGGAGTTATTCGGTCTGTGGGGGGTTGAAAGAAACTGGTAGGCACTAGGACCAAAGGTAATATGTGAGAGTTTGTTGAGGAGATCAGTGTGGAAGTTAGGATTGGAGGATTCACTCAAGACTGAATCAGTCCTGGGGATGATTTACTGGGTGATGGGGTTGGAGTTGAACTTTTGGTCATGGGGTTTAAGGTTTAGGAGTTCTCGAAGTTCTGATTGTGGAGTAGTAAACGGTAGGATATGTTGGTGTTGGAGGTTGTCTGAAGTTGGTGCAAGTCTGTTGGGATGACTTGTTAATGGAGTGTGTGATGGTGTAGTTATCTGCTCATACTGCAGTGATTTTGAGATGAAGCTGGAGAGGAAAATGCTGGCAGGGGAGGATATGAAGGGGATACTGAAGGATTTGGAGAAGATATTGGAGGAGGGGGGAGGGTAGATGTAGGATGGTGGGGGGAGGAGATACTTCATGTTGTAACAGAGTGGGAAATGTAGAGCAAAGTTGTAGCTGGGAATTCCATCAGACAGTGGGAAGTCTACAGAGATGAAAAGGTGAGCTGTGGTTGGTGATGAGAGGAATAGCAGTGGAAATTGTTCGCCCATGAGTGACGAGGACACAGATGCAGTGTGATGAGTAGATGAATATGTAGACAGCAGGCTGCAGCACACAGTGGTGATGAGGGGATGAACAGGTAGATGAGGAGCTGGCGACACACTGTGGCAATGGAGACATGGATGTGTGGATGGGATGCGTTGCCCGAGCACTGGAAAGTAGCTCCATTCAATCCAAGCAAACTTTGATGCCGACAACCAGCATCAACTATTGGACTAGTACCAGAGAATGGTTGCTACATGCTACATGAAATTCCAAGCGTCACGCTATCGAGACAGGGTGAGATATCTTGAATTCTTCACATTCGGTGAAGAGCATGTTCACCATACATGTTTGTGTCTCCTTACAAAACAGCTGTTTGGATATTGAGTACAATGACAGATAGTCGAATAATGTCTCGTTTCCGATAAAGGCGAATCATGTTGAGAAACAAGAACCACTTGGTGCATGGCTCTCGCCATTGCCGGGGTAACTTAGCACTCTCTCTGGAAGACGGAGTGTCAAGTCTGGGTTGCCACTTGCAGGAAAGAAGTCTGAAACAAGCGCTCTCGTCCGGTTTAGTGAAAACGTCGAATGAAATTTGCGGAACAATTATTTGTTCCAGCCATAAGATAAGAATTTATATGTATCTTACCTCGCTCTAGAGGAGCCTTCGTGCTGGAAACTATGGCAGCATTCTCAAACGCCAGCGCCCGTTGTTGAACAAGGGACAGCTGAGACTGTCAGATACCTTAAGAAATTCGAAATGCGGTCAAAAGTGTTATGCTCTAAGAACAAACAGCAAGTCAGTAAAATCTACGG
This sequence comes from Schistocerca piceifrons, assembly GCF_021461385.2. NCBI lineage: Eukaryota > Metazoa > Arthropoda > Insecta > Orthoptera > Acrididae > Schistocerca > Schistocerca piceifrons. The sequence goes on from NC_060143.1 coordinate 437,709,559, forward strand.
AAAAAATAATCAGCACATAATGTTAATTACGTCATCGAGCGGTGGTAAAACAGAGGCCGCTCTACAGTAACACTGCACTGTTTCTCTGGTCTCTTTACGAGAAGGATTTGGAAAAATTCGATCGAATTCTGAGTATATTTTAATGTATCATAAGCACATATCTTCTCCATACATGAGAAACTGAGAAGGAGGTATATAATATCGATTAGGGAGGACTATTACAGAGCATGTTCATTCCACGTTCATATACATCTTCAGTTAATGACTAGAGCGAAATATCTTGAGTAAATAAATGTTTAAGGAACTAAAAATATTAAAAAATTACTTGTATGTTACGTTGTTCATTGTCAATCTGTGATAAAATATTTATGTGATAGTATCTGTTGTTTAAAATAAGAATTCCATTACTTTATAAGTCCATAATTATCATTTATTGTTCCGTCTCAGTTGCACATTTTTAATTAGATTACTTGTTTCGATCACTCAAGATCATCTACAGATCTAAGTAGTTGCGCCACTGGGCGATCGAAACACGTAATCTTATTAAAAACGTACATCTTAGGCGGAACAATAAATGAGAATTATTTTAAATATCGATACAGTTGCTGCTTCTCGCAAGAGGAATATGTCGGTTATAGTGATCCATATTAATCTGTCGTATGTCGCGTTATTCAGTAAGAAGGATACATAGCAGTAATAGATATTCGTTACATGAGTCAATTTAAAGAGTTCTTTTGTATTAAAACATTTACACTTACTCGAATGCAGTCGGACCGAGAACGGATACCAAGACAATTCATCGGAATGGAAGTGAACGTGCAAACATGGAGGTAACAGAGGGCAAACCGCTTGTAACGTTGTGGCACGTAATTAATTTTCCATGTCCAAGTGCCGCTGGCGCTTGGCGTTGCCATCCCAGCAGTAGTCTGGTTTTGCGGCGAGCTGCGATACGTGCAGCCAGCACGCGGCAAGACGGATGAGGTGTCTCGCTGCATCAGATAATCAAATCTGCGTTGCGTCCCTGTGGGGTTTTGGCAAAGGTGCTCACCCCTGAGCGCTAATGAACACGTCACAGCTAGCGATCACAGATCTGTGCGCACTTGTCAACGACAAACCATCGTCATAAGGGCTTGGGGCATCAGACGTAGCTCAGGGAAATGTGTGTGTGTGTGTGTGTGTGCTCCAGCTCACTGGATTGTCAGCTAAATGTGGCTTCCTCTCTGGAGAGAAATACTTTGAGATTGGAACACCGAAGGGCGTATAGTGGTGTGGGAGGGAGGATATAAATAGCGAAAAACAGAAAGTAGTAGATCTTTGGTATGCCCGAAACAATTTCAGGCACGCATTAAATGCCACCTAGGAGTCAACAGGATGGAAAGTTGCTAATGCTAGCACCCCTAGGATAGGTGTAGGGGTGGGATATAAAAACTAACAGTCACTTGTGTGATTGACGACAATTCCGAAAGCATTTAACTCAAAGTTAATTCGAGTAGAGCGAACAGTTCTATCAGAATTGTGGAATATTTTGAAATGTTTAGACCTCTGTGCAGGTCGCTGACTTATAAAAAATATTGGGGGAGGGGGTCTTGCCCCGGGAAATTTTGTAACTTTTAGATGAAAAATGGTGAGTTTTAAAGTTTTTTTAAGCATTTTAGATATGATCAACATTAGAACCCCGAAAAGTGGACTCTCGATAACTCGACACTCTGAGAAACTCGACAAGCCTGACACAGTTTTTGGCTTTGAAAAAAGAAATGAAACATAAACAGGCACGGTATTTTCGTAAAAAGTTAATTTAATTTACAGTAATAATCATGCTTATAGACTATTACAGAGCAGTGAATAATATAGCTCTGAAAAGACTGAAAATATATTTAAATAAATCCTAAACTATCATTAAAATAATAAAACATAAAACATTGCCGTCGCACAGTAACAGCACTTTGATTAATAAGTGAAATAGCTAATTTAAGCTTACTTTGAATAACGCTCAGGGTTAATTAAATAAAAACAATATCTCAAAGTTAATGCTTTAATTCGGTTAATAAAGTTAATACATTATGCCTAATACTTTCAGTCGAAAAGTATGTAAAAAGCGGGTTTTAATTGGGTCTTACACCCTAAAAAACTTAGTATTTGAAAATAACTAATACAGTACTATAATAATACAGTAATATAGTACTAAACTAGTAGTAATATTTCAGAACTGAAGATTTAACATTATGTATGTATTTAACCCTTCCCCCCCCCCCCCCCCCCCCCCATGAAACATGGACTTTGCCGTTGGTGGTTGCCGTCAGCGATACAGATGCCCGTACCGTAGGTGCAACCACAACGGAGGGGTATCTGTTGAGAGGCCAGACAAACGTGTGGTTCCTGAAGAGGGGCAGCAGCCTTTTCAGTAGTTGCAGGGGCAACAGTCTGAATGATTGACTGATCTGGCCTTGTAACACTAACCAAAACGGCCTTGCTGTGCTGGTACTGCGAACGGCAGAAAGCAAGGGGAAACTACAGCATTAATTTTTCCCGAGGGCATGCAGCTTTACTGTATGGTTAAATGATAATGGCGTCCTGTTGGGTAAAATATTCAGGAGGTAAAATAGTCCCCCATTCGGATCTCCGGGTGGGGACTACTCAGGAGGACGTCGTTATCAGGAGAAAGAAAACTGGCGTTCCACGGATCGGAGCGTGGAATGTCAGGTCCCTTAAACGGGCAGGTAGGTTAGAAAATTTAAAAAGGGAAATGGATACGTTAAAGTTGGATATAGTGGGAATTAGTGAAGTTCGATGGCAGGAGGAACAAGACTTTTGGTCAGGTGAAAACAGGGCTGTAAATACAAAATCAAATAGGGGTAATGCAGGAGTAGGTTTAATAATGAATAAAAAAATAGGAGTGCAGGTAAGCTACTACAAACAGCTTAGTGACCGAATTATTGTGGCCAAGATAGACACGAAGCCCAAGCCTACTACAGTAGTACAAGTTTATATGCCAACTAGCTCTGTATGAAATGTATGATGAGATAAAAGAAATTATTCACGTAGTGAAGGGAGACGAAAATTTAATAGTCATGGGTGACTGGAACTCGAGAGTAGGAAAAGGGAGAGATGGAAACATAGTAGGTGAATATGGATTGGGGGTAAGAAATGAAAGAGGAAGCCGTCTGGTAGAATTTTGCACAGGGCATAACTTAATCATAGCTAACACTTGGTTCAAGAATCATGAAAGAAGGTTGCATACATGGAAGAATCCTGGAGATACTAGGAGGTATCAGATAGATTATATAATGGTAAGACAGAGATTTAGGGACCAAGTTTTAAATTGTAAGACATTTTCAGGGGCAGATGTGGACTCTGACCATAATCTATTGGTTATGAACTGTAGATTAAAACTGAAGAAACTGCAAAAAGGTGGGAATTTTAAGGAGATGGGACCTGGATAAACTGATTAAACCAGAGGTTGTACAGAGTTTCAGGGAGAGCGTAAGGGAACGATTGAAAGGAATGGGGGGAAAGCAATACAGTAGAAGAAGAATGGGTAGCTCTGAGGGAAGAAGTATTGAAGGCAGCAGAGGATCAAGTAGGTAAAAAGACGAGGGCTAGTAGAAATCCTTGGGTAACAGAAGAAATATTGAATTTAATTGATGAAAGGACAAAATATAAAAAATGCAGGAAATGAAGGAGGCAAAAAGGAATACAAACGTCTCAAAAATGAGATCGACAGGAAGTGCAATATGGCTAAGCAGGGATGGCTAGAGGACAAATGTAAGGATGTAGAGGTATATCTCACCAGGGGTAAGATAGATACTGCCTACAGGAAAATTAAAGAGACCTTTGGAGAAAAGAGAACCACGTGTATGAATATCAAGAGCTCAGATGGAAACCCAGTTCTAAGCAAAGAAGGAAAAGCAGAAAGGTGGAAGGGGTATACAGAGGGTCTATACAAGGGCGATGTATTTGAGGACAATATTATGGAAATGGAACAGGATGTAGATGACGATGAAATGGGAGATAGGATACTGCGCGAAGAGTTTGACAGAGCATTGGAAGACCTGAGTCGAAACAAGGCCCTGGGAGTAGACAACATTCCATTAGAACTACTGACGGCCTTGGGAGAGCCAGTCCTGACAAAACTCTACCATAGACAGCCGAAATACCCTCAGACTTCAAGAAGAATATAATAATTCCAATCCAAAAGAAAGCAGGTGTTGACAGATGTGAAAATCACTGAACTATCAGTTTAATAAGTCACAGCTGCAAAATACTAACACGAATTCTTTACAGACGAATGGAAAAACTGGTAGTAGCCAACCTCAGGGAAGATCAGTTTGGATTCCGTAGAACTATTGGAACACGTGAGGCCATACTGACCGTATGACTTACCTTAGAAAATAAATTAAGGAAAGGCAAACCTACGTTTCTAGCATTTGTAGACTTAGAGAAAGCTTTTGACAATTTTGACTGGAATACTTTCTTTCATATTCTAAAGGAGGCAGGGGTAAAATACAGGGAGCGAAAGGCTATTTACAATTTGTACAGAAACCAGATGGTAGTTATAAGAGTCGAGGGACATGAAAGGGAAGCAGTGGTTGGGAAGGGAGAGACAGGGTTGTAGCCTCTCTCCGATGTTATTCAATCTGTATATTGAGCAAGCAGTAAAGGAAACAAAAGAAAAATTCGGAGTAGGTATTAAAATCCTGGGAGAAGAAATAAAAACTTTGAGGTTCGCCGATGACATTGTAATTCTGTCAGAGGCAGCAAAGGACTTGAAAGAGCAGTTGAACAGAATGGACAGTGTCTTGAAAGGAGGGTATAAGATGAACATCAACAAAAGCAAAACGAGGATAATGGAATGTAGTCGAATTAAATCGGGTGATGCTGAGGGAATTAGATTAGGAAATCAGACACTTAAAATAGTAAAGGAGTTTTGCTATTTGGGGAGCAAAATAACTGATGATGGTCGAAGTAGAGAGGATATAAAATGTAGACTAGCAATGGCAAGGAAAGCGTTTCTGAAGAAGAGAAAATTGTTAACATCGAGTATAGATTTAAGTGTCAGGAAGTCGTTTCTGAAAGTATTTGTATGGAGTGTAGCTGTGTGTGGAAGTGAAACATGGTCGATAAATAGTTTGGACAAGAAGAGAATAGAAGCTTTCGAAATGTGGTGCTACAGAAGAATGCTGAAGGTTAGTTGGGTAGATCACATAACTAATGAGGAGGTATTGAATAGAATTGGGGAGAAGAGAAGTTTGTGGCACAACTTGACAAGAAGAAGGGACCGGTTGGTAGGACACGTTCTGAGGCATCAAGGGATCACAAATTTAGCATTGGAGGGCAGCGTGGAAGGTAAAAATCGTAGAGGGAGACCAAGAGATGAATACACTAAGCAGGTTCAGAAGGATGTAGGTTGCAGTAAGTACAGGGAGATGAAGTAGCTTGTACAGGATAGAGTAGTGTGGAGAGGTGCATCAAAACAGTCTCCTGACTGAAGGCCACAACAACAACATGTATTTAATTCTCTATTTTATAAAGATTTTTAATATTTCTCTAAATGCCATTATTAATTAGGGCTAGAGTGTCTTTAGAAAGGTTCGAATGTCGACTGCCTGACAGGATTACTGAACGTGTAGTCGTTGATGACTGGTCGGATATCCAACTAATCCAAAACATCTCGGTGTGCATGAAGAACAGCCGAGTTGTTCAGTCGCTTCTGTTCCATTGTTGATCGGAGATATGGCGCTAAATGACCGTTCTGCTGTTGCTGTCGTGATTGGAACTACTTGTAGAAGCTTAATGCACTTCACTACTTCATATAACATTTCTCCAACTGCAGGCTCTTGTGTAATGTACTTTCTTACATCACACATGTTTTTTAAGACCAGTTGTTTTTTATTGGCGATATCGACTAACATATTCAAGTGTAAGCGCAGTCTCTCAATGTCTAGGTCATTTTTGAAAAACTCAGTTGATTTTTCCAAATTTGTTTCACCTCTTTTTACTAACATCAAGCACTCTTGTGCAACTGCAATGACCTGTGTGAGTCTAGTTGAAGCAAGCAGCTCAGTAATGCAAGATTGCACCGTTTCACAAACTTCAATGTATATAGCTTTGTGGTATTCTTTTGGGGGTTTGAAAGTGTGCAGTGAGCTGACTAAGTTGTTTTCGTACTTCTTTGGTATACTTCGACTCCGAGGAAGCGAAGGATCATCAACTAGTGAAAGTTTTTCTTTTAATCACAATTCCCAAAGTGTTCAAAACTGTCACGCCTTCAATTCAATAAACAAATCAAGCCGCCATATATTCTTTCCAGATCAGCAACACTTAGATGAGGGCATTGAATTTTTTCATTGATATCTTCTACTGGGTTCATTGCGTGGCAATAAAGATGTAAAAAGAAATAAGTCTTGAATTGTAACATTGACTCAAGGTAGCCTGCAAATTTGTAACCTGCCTCGGTTTTGTCATCTGCAGAAAATGTTTCAAAAACTCTAGAAGTTCTTCAAAGTTTTACAATATTCTCAAGATACTATGAGCTCGCATAGTCCATCGGGTCGGGCAAGGGGTCGTACACCAGCTTGGTCGTTGGCGCATTCACAGCGTATGCTTCGGAAAAGTTCCATCCTTTTGTTGGATTCCCTTACGGTGTTTATTAAGTCCTTGGCTAAAGCTATGCTACCCCTCATAGACGCAAGATGGCGGAGACTGTCTACAACTGCCAAGTTTAAACTGTGAGCAGTGCAGTGCACATAACGTGCTTTTGGTTGTATATCCAATACACACTTTTTTAGTCTTTTGAACTTACCTCTCATATTCGAGGCGCCATCGTAGCACTATCCTCTTAAGTTATCCATTGACAAATCAAGAGGAGCATAAACATCTTTTAATACACTAAACAGAGTTTGTGATTCATTGTTGGGGGTGTGGTATAAGCCAATAAAGTCTTCGTTGATGATTAAGGAATCATCGACAGTACGAATACAAAATGATACTTGTTCGTGGATCGAAGAATCACTTGTTTCGTCATCCACAATAGAAAAATGTTCAGTCATCTTGATTTAAGTCAATACCTTTCTCAACACAGACTTTACCAGTAGATCTATGATGTAGTTTTGAATATCGTGGGACGTCCTCTTACACCCCAAACGCCCCAACCAATCTTCAAACTCAGGTATGTCATTCTTTCGGAGTTCTAACAATTGAAAAAAAATTGAGTTTACATCTCCGTGCCCTCTAATTGCCAGTCCTTGTCGGCATAGATATTGAACAGTAGTAATAATTGTCTCAAGAGCTAAACGACCTTTCTTCATATCGCTATCTAACTGTTGATTCAATTGGGAGGCCACATTTCAGTTAGAGATAGAATTTAGTTTCAGAAAACCTTCTTTATGTGTAAACGTGTTCTCATGCAGACGGAATTTTTCCAAAGCCTTTTTCCAGTTAGAAAACCCTACGGAAGTAAATGCATCTTCTTTTTTTGAAGTAAATTCTAATAGATTTTTAGCATCTGCCTCTTTGCAGTTTTTGCAAAAAACCTTTTCGGTAGATGCTTCATATTCGAACCATATATATTTGATCAGCCAAGACTTCTGAATGATCTTCCGTTACCGGATTGTCCAGGTTTCAGCTGTGAATGGTTCTCGCCTGAAGACGAAGCAATGGATGACACAATAATTTTTGGAGGTTGACTTGCAGTATCATCAACTTCCAAGCGCGCCTTTTGGTAATAAATTTATCCACTGCAAACTTAATTCACAATACACTAAGAGACTAAAGCAAACGAATAAAATACAGTTACATAAAATAGTCCACTAGACACAAAAGTCGGAACACTAAACACGTCTGCAGCATGCACTGAACGGAACTACCCACACTGAATGAATGCGACAACAGGGTCGGCTTTGTACAGCCGCGGCGTCGTAATGTCTCGAAGCGTCAAGGTGACGAGAGGCGGAGGGTTCCAGGCACTTCTGCTCCAGTACTTTTGATGTCGCTGCGGCCTCAGCGCTGGCCCGCCTGGCCAGACTTTACCCGAAGGTTAGCACACCGGGACAAATTCCAAGTGTGCCCGCTGCGCCGTAACACTATCATGACTCACACCACTCGTTTTCAATTAACCTGCTTACTACCGTAATAATTATTTGTTTTAACTCATTACTGAGTGTTTTGTGAGACGTAACAATCGTCAAACAAGGAAAATGAAAAATTAACATAATTTTGTGATTTTAATAAGGAAAATATAACTAATAATTTTCTTATATTATTGGGAGGGGGGGGGGGGGCTCCGCCAACTCAAACGAATTTTTGAGGGGGCTCGGGCCGCCTCAGGCCCCATGGAGTCGGCGCCTGTGCCTCTGTGGCACATTCATGAACAACTGTAAGCACAAAGAATCATTTTCCCGGGCTTTTTAAGTTCTGAAAAACTGCGTGAAGAAAGTAACTGGGGCCATCTACGGTGACATCTGATTCACTATATTGATTAAAAAACTAAACTCCGTCCGAACAGGCCTTGGAAGGCCCGACGGTACCGATCAGCCACTGTTTCATGCTCATCCCACAAGCGTCATTGGATGCTGATATGGAGGGGCACGTGGTCATCACACCGCTCTTCTCAATCAAGTAGCTCTCAGTTTGTCTCACAAAGGCTGAGTGTACCCCGCTTGCCAAGAGCGCTCGGCAGACCAGATGGTCACCCATCCAAGTGCTAACCGAGCCTGACAGCTCGGAACTGGTGTTACTACTGCGTCAAGCCCGTTGGCTCACTATATTGATTATTTCACCTAAAAATTACACTTCCTGTTCTCCTCAAGTTTTTCAACTGATGTGCTGTTTTCAAGAAGAATCTCACAATTTTAACCTGTACTGTGATTCCACCAATGGCGGAAATCATGTTCGGTTACTCCATACATACAGGGGGTTGACAAAAATATGGTAACACCAAAAACAGAACACATTACCTCGCCTAATACGATGTAGGGAAACCGTAGGCATTGGAAACAGCTTCCAGTTGTCTTGGGATGGATAGGTACAGGTACCTTACGGTTTTCAAAGGAATCTTATACCATTCTTTCTCTAAAATAGTGGCGAGTTCAGGTAGTGACGATTGACGCGTATAGCGATCGCGCACTATTCTCTCCAATGTAGACCACAAAGGCTCAATAAAACTGAAATTTAATGACTATGGCAGCCAGGAGAGATGCGGCAGTTCATCCTCATGCTCACAAATCCAGTCCTGGGCAACGCGAACTGTATGCCGTCTTAGTACACAGCATCACGATTGGGGGAGAAACAATGTACTGTGGGATGGACCTTGTCAGCCAAGATGTTCACATAATCATCAGCAGTAATGAGGCGCCAGCCGGTGTGGCCGAGCGGTTCTAGGCGCTACAGTCTGGAACCGCGCGACCGCTACGGTCGCAGGTTCGAATCCTGCCTCGGGTATGGATGTGTGTGATGCCCTTAGGTTAGTTAGGTTTAAGTAGTTCTAAGTTCTAGGGAACTGATGACCTGAGAAGTTAAGTCCCATAGTGCTCAGAGCCATTTGAACTATTTTTTGAGTAATGAGGCCTTGCAGAATACCCGTAAGGTCCGTGGAATACAGCGAATGGCTGCGCAAATCATCAGAGTACCCGTAAGGTCCGTGGAGTACAGCGAATGGCTGCGCAAATCATCACCGAAACCCCACTGTGTTTCACTCTTTGGGCGTAAACTTAGCCAGAGGAAGGAACCATGTGGAACAAGACTCATACGGCGAAATGACTTTCCTCCTTTGCATCATAGTCCAGCTTTTATGGATTATGCACCACGTTCTCCAGCTACGGGCATTTGGGTCACTGGTGTGTGATTTTGGAATTGCAGATCGCCCTACGCTTCTTTGCTTATGCAGTGCTCCATTCGTGTTGTTTTGGTGCTGGCAAGATTCGCGAGTGCGACATTCAGTTCTGCGCGGCTTTTACAGCTATCGTCACCAATTTTTCGTCACAATCCTCTTCAATGACCGTCTGTGACGATCATAAAAACATACACTTTCGTCCGCGTTGCGATTTAGTGAATAAAGTCTTTCCCCTTTCTCTCTATGTACACTACTGGCCATTAAAATTGCTACACCACGAAGATGACGTGCTACAGACGTGAAATTTAACCGACAGGAAGAAGATGCTGTGATATGCAAATGATTAGCTTTTCAGAGCATTCATACAAGGTTGGCGCCGGTGGCGACACCTACAACGTGCTGACATGAGGAAAGTTTCCAAGCGATTTCTCATACACAAACAGCGGTTGACCGGCGTTGCCTGGTGAAACGTTGTGATGCCTCGTGTAAGGAGGAGAAATGCGTACCATCACGTTTCCGACTTTGATAAAGGTCGGATTGTAGCCTATCGCGATTGCGGTTTATCGTATCGCGACATTGCTGCTCGCTTTGGTCAAGATCCAATGACTGTTAGTAGAATATGCAATCGGTGGGTTCAGGAGGGTAATACGGAACGCCGTGCTGGATCCCAATGGCCTCGTATCACTAGCAGTCGAGATGACAGGCATCTTATCCGCATGGCTGTAACGGATCGTGCAGCAACGTCTCGATCCCTGAGTCAACAGATGGGGACGTTTGCAAGACAACGACCATCTGCACGAACAGTTCGACGACGTTTGCACCAGCATGGACTATCAGCTCGGAGACCATGGCTGCGGTTACCCTTGACACTGCATCACAGACAGGAGCGCCAGCGATGGTGTACTCAACGACGAACCTGGGTGCACGAATGGCAAAACGTCATTTTTTCGGATGAGTCCAGGTTCTGTTTACAGCATCATGATGATGGCATCCGTGTTTGGCGCCATCGCGGTGAACACACACTGAATGCGTGTATTCGTCATCGCCATACTGGCGTATCACCTGGCGTGATGGTATGGGGTGCCATTGGTTACACGTCTCGGTCACCTCTTAATCGCATTGACGGCACTTTGGACAGTGGACGTTACATTTCCGATGTGTTACGACCCGTGGCTCTACCCTTCATTCAATCCCTGCGAAACCCTACATTTAAGCAGGATAATGCACAACCAGCAAGTTGTAGCTCCTGTACGGGCCTTTCAGGAAAGGGATCATAATAATGAGTTATTTATTGTTTTCAATTAACAGAGTACATGTATGTGAAACAGTTAACTAAAAATCAAAACAATACGAATGTAAAATGTAAAACAACAATTTGAAACATAAAACAAATGTAAATAAAGAAAATAATTGGAATAATAATAGGTTTAGATATTTTATTCAGATCCAATGAAGATAATCCAGCAGTACATGTGTACAGCATATTCTCCAAAAATGATATTTCAGAAACCAGCTTCATTATACATGAATTTATATGGCTTGAAAGCTACTTTCAATTGATGCTGTAGCAAAATGTTTCAATTTTTTTCATTTTTAGTAATGGTGATGGGGTATTTAGCAAAATTCAATTTATTACAAATTTTAATTATACAGTTTTAAAGCACATTAATTATATATCAATTATATAGGAAAAATCTTTACACATTATCCTTTCAAAGATATTCCCTCTAAATCTAATATCACAAATTACCTTTCCAAGTCTGGTTTACCCCTTAACAGTGGTTCATATGGTTCAAATGACTCTGAGCACTATGCGGCTTAACTTCTGAGGTCATCAGCCGCCTAGAACTTAGAACTAATTAAACCTAACTAACCTAAGGACATCACACACATCCATGCCCGAGGTAGGATTCGAACCTGCGACCGTAGCGGTCACGCGGTTCCAGACTGAAGCGCCTAGAACCGCATGGCCACACCGGCCGGCCTTAACAGTGAAATTGGGCACAAACAAAAAATATGTACAGGTATTGCATTATTTTTCTCCCTCTACACACGTGCCAAATTTCATCATGTTAAATAAATGGATAAAGTCATAACGTTTTTTTTAATCCAATGATCTTTATTTGTTCTCGAGATATGATCGTTCAAAGTCGAGCTACATGTAACACATAAAATTCGGTCTTTCGACTTATTTGGCGGTTTAAAAGTCATTTAATTTAAAACAGTTTGACATATTCACGATTTTTTACAACTTAGCCCAGCTTCCCCAGCGCAGTGAGCGCTGTTACCACACTGCTTTTAGCAATTTATAGGCTTAAGTCCCTGATTCCTTGCTCAAAATCTAGAAGATTTGTCAGCTGTAGTAAACAATGTATAATATCATGTTGCTGAAGAGCATAGATGTAATAGCTAAAGAAGTTTTTCTAGGATAAAATTTCTGGGGGGGGGGAGGGGAGGGGGGCGGCGAATTTGTTCCAGGTGGGCTAATACAATTTCTTTTTATTTCTGGGTGTGGGGGGGGGGGGGGTTGATTTTTTTCCCCAGTGGGACCATTTCTCCCCGAAACCCATTCTCTGTTGCATACATGGTGAGTGGTGTTAGAAAAAATATACACAAGTTTATGTGCTTCTAGAGACTGGAATGCTTCTATAATAGGAACCATCCAAAAGTGGGGGTGCATCTATAATAGGAAGTATCCCAGAATGGGAATGCATGCATCATAAACTTTAACGACATTTTGTGTCGTATTGCCCAATATGAGAAATGGGATGTTGGATGACAAGATGGCATGTTTCACTTTATTTCACACGATGCATTTTATTACTTGACATGGGTACTAGTGATTCCAAATATAAAACGCGCGAATATGTCAAGATGTTTTGAAGTAGTATCTTTGGAACTGTCAGATAAATCGAAAAGCTAGTTCTCTTATTTGACATCTTTAACTCTGCCTAGGACATAGTCTCCTTTTTGTGCTATGACAGGAGCATTTGTCGTCCTGGTGAATACAAAGCTTCCACAATCTTCAGTGTGTAATTCCACATTTCCACACTATTTGTTGCATAGCGTACATGTCACCTTATGTCTAGCTACTATGTGCATTATTCAGTATTTGGCAAAGAGAGAACTTAGTGATTTGCAACAAAATTTACACATAATTTCAAACTTTTACGAAACTGTTTTTCGCTGACTACCCCGACAATATGATGAAAGGATAAAAGTTTGTCTCCCACTGCATTTTCGCTGCTCATGCGGTAAAACAGTTGCACGAGGCATGAGGTCATGATGTTTACATTTATTGCTTGCTCGCAACATATTCAGCAGACAGTATCCATCTGCTGCTGATGTACCTACAAAATTATATCGTTGTACGACACATAGATCAGAAGATATGAGGAACTGAGGAGATGGCCACAGGGAGGGGGAGGTGGAGATGGACAGAAAAAGGGAAGTTTAGGAGATGAATAGAGAGAAGGGGAGGAGGAAATGGGTGGAGGGAGAGAAGTGCGGTTGGATAGAAAGAGAGGAAAGGACGAGATGGACTAATATAACTGAAATAAATACATACCAAGGCAACAACGGAAACCCAGATAGTGTGATATAAAGTATTTCCATGTGCTTTATTTCTGTCATAAAGTATAGAGAACAATTGCCCGAAATAACGTTGAATACTTTATTATAAAGTACGGGTGGCAACCCTAACTCTAGAAGAACATAATGGTTGGATAGCGTTTCGGGTCGACCGTAAATTCGCGAGAGCGCGGAATATGCTCATAACCAGACATGTCAGTAGTGAAGATAGATGTGTGAGATGTATTAACACTGATGCTGCTTCATAATAAAGGAGACATATGAGTTGAAAGAGATGCGTAAGTTCGTTACTATTTCCAAGCTCTTTTATCCAGCCGATTCTACTAATTTCGAGGCGTATCCTGAAATTAAGGGTCATAGGAATATAAAAAATAAATATACATTATAAAAAAACCTTTATTTACAATTTTAGTTTCCTACAAACCTACTTGATTTTTCTGCTTAATCGTCGTTCATTTCTAAGCACTTTACATAATGTTGGACAAGCTTCTTCATCCCAGCTGTATAGCAGTTCCCTCAAGGGAACTGAACCAACTGACAACAGTGGGCTTGAGTTCCTCTTAAGCTTCAAACCGTTGTCCACCAAGTTTCAAGTGCAAGAAAACGAAAATCAGTAAGCTTATCGTACATCTTAATTTACGCCATCACTTTCGAACTAGTTCCCTCTCGCCTATATGCAACGCTCCCAGCGGTTTTCCCATTGCTGGAATCAGTGCTGGAAGTCTGCTAGCTGAATCACGTCCAAATATAGTTGCTATTCCCCTTAAATCTATGCTACGGTATCAAGACACCTCCCTTTCAGCTTCAGTTTTATTTTTGGGAAGAGAAAGAAATAGTAAGAGTCTACGTCAGGCAAGCAGGGTGGATAGGGCACAGTCACCATGTTGTATTTTGCCAGGAATTCCGTGACAGTGAGGAAAATGTGTGCAGGTGCATTGTCATCCATTTGCATCTAACATCTTCCCTCAGACTCTTCAGAACATTACAGTTGACTTTATCGGTGACTGTCTGACCACACTGAAGAAGTTTCTTATGGACAATAAATGACAATAAAAAACTATTAACGTGATGCTGCTGCAGACTTGGCGCGGAGAGGATGGTCTCTAGTAACGCGGACTGCCGTTTTGTTTCGTAGTCATAACCGTACACCCATAAATCATCAGTACTTATGACAGTGGACAGAATATTTAGATATCTTGAAATGTGGTTAGCAGTTCAATGCACATATGAACTCGATGGTCTCGTTGGTCAGCTTTCAAAAGACTAGGAACGAACTTCGCCACAATTCGCTTAACGTTCTACTCATCAGCTAGACGTCCCGCACCAAATCCCAACGATTTCACAAACCTCATGGATTGTCTGCGGTCTGTCTCTGTGGATCACTTCACGCGCTTTTGTGATCGTTTCCGGAGTTGTGAGCGACGACGGTCTCCCCGAGTACTTGTCACCCATCTCAGACTAGCAGCTATCCTTAAATCCGTTAACCCACTAGAATGTTCTTACTTGGCTCACGGCTTGCTCACCAAACACCTCTCCACCCCAACAGTATGCGGAGGGTTTTAGCTGCAGTTTTTAGAAGCTTAAAAGAAAACTTAATGCAGATCTTTTGCTCCTTCAAGTCAGCCATTTAAAAATTGGCAGGCACCGTAGCACATAGCGTAAACAAATCAGCAGCAACGTTCACACCGATGCACTCACGATGACACCATGTGGCAGATTGACACTTGAAAGACAACTAGAGGCTGAAATTTTACTGCTGGTTGTATGGGCTCAATATTCAAATTTTCGAAAACTTTGGGCTGCAACTCGTATGAGATGGTGGCACACAAAAGAAAACTTAATGCAGATCCTTTGCTCCTTCAAGTCAGCATATTCTGGCCACACGTTTATGCTCTAATAACATTGACTTTTCAGTTTACGGTGATAGTTTACCCGTAGACATGAATATATTGCTAGCGGAGATTCTAATACAAGGGAAAGACATTATATATTGAATATTTGCAAGAAAACAGTGTAAAAAAAACTCTCTCGTCATTGAAATGATATTACTATGCATACTTGTAAAAATATGATTTGTTCTCTATAAGAAACTTTCAAGCGTTGGACAAAAATTGAAAACACCACAAGAATTGCATGCTTGAACATAAACGCAAATGCCACAGAACCAGCAGTTTGCGCTTTACTCTTTGACCACGAACGGCACCTGTGTAGTGCCCTCAGTATGTTGCTAACCCCAGTTGCGGTCAGAACAGTGATCTGTGTGGTTGTGAGTGCATGATGTCGGAACTAAGTGACTTCGAACTTGGGCAAATTGTTGGTGCTCTGTGTTGGGTGCTTCCGTAACCAAGGTAACCAAAGTGTTGGGTGCTTCAAGAGGCACCGTGCCGATTATTTATGTTACACTACTGGCTATTAAAATTGCTACACCAAGAAGAAATGCAGATGATAAACGGGTATTCATTGGAAAAATATATTATACTACAACTGACAGGTGATTACATTTTCACGCAGTTTGGGTGCATAGACCCTGAGAAATCAGTACCCAGAACAACCACCTCTGGTCATAATAACGGCCTTGATACGCCTGGGTATTGAGTCAAACAGAGCTTGGATGGCGTGTACAGGTACAGCTGCCCATGCAGCTTCAACACGATACCACAGTTCATCAAGAGTACTGACTGGCGTATTGTGATGAGCTAGTTGCTAGGGCACCATCGACCAGACGTTTTCAGTTGGTGAGAGATACGGAGAATGTGCTGGCCAGGGCAGCAGTCGAACATTTTCTGTATCTTTAAAACTGTATAATTAAGATTCGTAATAAATTGAATTTTGCTAAATACCCCACCACCATTACTAAAAATGAAAAAAATTGAAACATTTTGCTACAGCATAAATTAAAAGTAGCTTTCAAGCCATACACATTCATGTGTAATGAAGCTGTTTCTGAAATACTATTTTTGGAGAATATGCCGTACCTATTTACTGCTCGATTATCTTCATTGCATCTGAATAAAATATCGAAACCCATTATTATTCCAATTATTTTCTTTATTTACATTTGTTTTATGTTTCAAATTGTTGTTTTGCATTTTACATTCGTATTGTTTTGATTTTTAGTTAACTGTTTCACATACATGTACTCTGTTAATAGAAAATAATAAATAGCTAATTATTATGATGCAAAATCATTACAATAATGATTTGTAAAGAAATGCTTAGAACCTAATTTTTTTACATCATACACATAAAATGAACATTTCTTCACATAATGTACATGACAGAGAACACAATATAAAACAAAATTCAGCAGGATTTCAAACTGCCACAGGTGATCCTCTAAATATCTGGATATGTATCAGCCATATTACGGTACACTGGTAAGCCTTGGCGAAGAGAACTGATTGTGTACTATCTACAGGCTGGCCATATATTTAACTAAGTTGATGACTCCGATAGTCGGCCGCTATGAACATCACATCAAAAAGTTTCAGCTGTTCACTGAGAAAATTAAACAAATTAGAGCTGACGCAAAGCATATTTTGGTCAGCCTGCATGTGGTCTCACTATTTATGAAAGTTCCTGTGGAGGACACATTGAAACTGTTGGCAGAGCATTTTCCTCCTGAAATGATAAATTTGTTTCGACATGATATAACGACCACGAAACAATAGAGTTGTTTAGACATTTTGTGATGACCACATACTTCTTGTACAGCGGTAAATTTTATGAAATGACGAACGGAATGGCTATGGACTCTCTGTTGTCTCCAGCAACGACCAATTTTTTTATGGAACATTTTGAGGAGCGTGCATTAAATTCAGCTCAACTTCGTCCATCTTCATTTTATTGTTATGCTGACGACACGTTTATGGTCTGGCCACATGGCGTAGAAGCTCTTGAGCACTCCCAGGAACATATGATCAGCATGCAGCCAAACATCCAGTTCACCATCGAGACAGAGGGAAGGCTTCCGTTTTTAGATGCTCTGGTATGGCGAAACTCGGATGGACGTCTCGGCTACACAGTGTACCGCAAGCCGACGCACGCTGTTTTATATCTGAGCGCCCACAGTTTTCGCCACACAGTACAGAAGCGAGCGGCTGTTAATACATTAGTACACAAAGGAAATACCGTTTCTGACGATAACTACTTGGATTACGAAATCAATTCCAGAAGAATGGCTATGGGTCACGTGATATCAAGTAAGTATTCATCAAGAAAAGGAAACGTAAAGATTTTGAACAGTCATGTGATGAGCCGCCAATGGCATTCCTTCCCTTCTGTGGCACTACATCCAGCAAAATAGGCAGAATCCTTGGAAGACGAGGTATCAGATCTGTTTTCCTACCTCCTGAGAAAATAAAGCAGATGCTATCCCTCTTAAAGACAGTCGCAGCCTGAGGATTCCAGGAATTCACAACAGCCTACGTGAATGAGGAAGCAATTACATCAGTCAGTCCACCCGCACTGTTTACAATCACTGTGCATAACATCATCAGCACAAAAAAAATTGTGCGGTGGAGAATTCCACAGTGCTGAGCACAACCTCGCAAATAAACATAAAATACTGTTTTGTGAAACAACAGTTTTGTGAAACAACAGTTTTGACCCAGGCTCCCACACACTGGGACTCTCTAATTAAAGAGGATGTAGAAGTGAGAATACATGAGAAAACCTTCAACTGTGACGGCGGATATAATCTTAGTGGGGTGTGGAGGCGAGCTCTCGATGCAGAGAATAGTCATTGATCTTCATCGCAATGTTTACACTACGGCGGCAGCAGTGGCACCACCAGCGCAGACGCTGACACCATCTGCGACTTCATGACGTAACACCGACCAATCAGAATCCGTCTTTTGGCTATATAAGGCGACCACAGTGGGGATTTTGACATCTCGAGGGTTGAATCCCCTCAACTTCCAAATAGGAGGATGCTGCCTGGGCTGCTCTCAGTATACAATCGACGTTTTTGGAAGAGCCCCCGCCGTCTAGCGTCTGCGCTGTTGTTCACGTCCATACGCCAGCCAACCCCCGCCGCCCGGTGCTCGCCGTCGCCGTCGCCGTCGCCTTCGCCGCCCGGAACTCGCCGTCGCCGTTCGTCCGACCGTCGCCGCCCGCCATGAGACCTCTCACCTCCACTGTCATGTAAATCTCCCCCTCCCCCACTTCCATCATCACTTCCTGGAGTGCCGCCCCTGGCCTCTCCACTTACACCTCGCCTACCCTCCCCCCACTCACCCATTCCCCCAGCTCCTCCCTGCTGTCTACCCCCACCTCTAGTCCCTTCCCCCAATCTCCACAGTCGCAACAGCTCACACCCTTGCGCTCACCCTCACATATACCTCCGCTGCAATCCCTCAGGTGGTAGCTCCCCCCCTCTTACCCTACCCGTCACTTCATCTCTGCCTCCCCCACTGCATCATGTCGCGCCGGGCCACAATTGCCACCACAGAACCAACCACACCTCCTAGCACCTCTACCTCGTCTACAGGATCTGCCGCCTGCCACCTCCCTCTCCTCCCCGTCCTTCTCCCCTCCTCCCAGGCTACCCTCACTAAAAAAAAACCAGAAGTGCGTCAATGTGGACTCTGCTCCCACCACTTCCAACAAATAGTCACCACCCCCTCCTCTCCTAGCATCGTCTCTGTGGATACCACACCTCCTCCTGTCACTCAAACCCCAGTCCCCACCCTCCACACCCTTGTCCTGTCAACTCATCATGGAGATACGAAAGTACGCTATGTTATCAAAAGTATCTGAACACCCCAAAAACGTAAGTTTTTCTTATTAGGTGCATTGTGCTGCCACCTACTGCCAGGTACTCCATGCCAGCGACCTCAGTAGTCATTAGACATCGTGAGAAAACAGAATGGGGGGCTCCACAGAACCATGGACATCGAACATGGTCAGAGGACTGGGTGTCAATTGTGTCATATGCCTGTACGTGAGATTTCCACACTCCTGAACATCCCTAGGTCCACTGTTTCCAATGTGATAGTGAGGTGGAAATGTGAAGCACAAAAGCTTACAGGTTGACCTCGTCTGTTGACAGACAGAGACCACTGACAGTTGAAGATTTTCGTAATGTGTAATAGGCAGACATCTATTCAGACCATCACACAGAAATTCCGAACTGCTTCAGGATCCAGTGTAAGTACTGTGACAATTAGGCAGGGGGTGAGAAAACTTGGATTTCATGGTAGAGCGGCTGCCCATAAGCCACACATCACGTTAGTAAGTGGCAAATGACGCCTTGCTTTATTCAAGGAGCGTGAACATTGGACGATTGAACAGTGGAAAAACGTTGTGTGGAGTGACGAATCACAGTACACGTTGTGGCGACTCGATGCCAGGGTGTGGGTATGGTGAAGGCCACTGAACGTCATCTGCAGCGTGTGTAGTGCCAACAGCAAAATTCGGAGGTAGTGGTGTTATGCTGTGGTCGTGTTTTTCATGGAGGGGGCTTGCACCCCTTGTTGTTTGGCGTGGCACTATCACATTGATGTTTTACGCAACTTCTTCGTTCCCATTGTTGAAGAGCACTTCGGGGATGGCGACTGCACCTTTCAACATGATCGAGCACCCGTTCATTATGCACAGCCTGTGGCAGAGTGGTTACATGACAATAACATCCCTGTATTGGACTGGCCTGCACAGAGTCCTAACAGGAATCCTATAGAACACCTTTGGGACGTTTTGGAACAGCGACTTTGTGCCAGGCCTCACCAACCGACATCAATACCTCTCCTCAGTGCAGCACTCCATGAAGAATGGGCTGCCATTCCCCAAGAAACTTTACAGCACCAGCACAGCCTGCGAGAGTGGAAGCTGTGATCAAGGCTAAGGGTGGGCCAACACCATATTGAATTCCAGCATTACCAATGGAGGGCACCACGGAGTTTTAAGTCATTTTCAGCCAGGTGTCCGGGTACTTTTTATCACATAGTGTGTCTCCCAGGTGCTCCCATCTCCCAAGTGATTTCCGGCAGGGACTCAGTCCTCAAGTCCCCTTCCCCCTCCTTTCATATGGACCTCCTCTGTAAACTTCTACACATCATGTTTGGCCCCCACACGTCTTTTTGGAATCTGCCCCTCCATTGACCACTTACTCAGGGCACCCTGATTTTTCACCTCCCATTTGAGTCCTCCAAATCCCCTCCCAAATCCTACTGCTGCCAGCACTGCCTCATGTATAGTGATCACCTGATCCCCAACTGTAACCCCCCCCCCCTCTGTCCCCTTTGCAAGGCCTCCCATTTTCTCAAAAACTGTCCCAACCTCGCCGCCCCTCCTTCCTGTGACACCTGCAATGGACCACATCCCACCTACTCTCACCGAGCGAAGTGGCGCAGTGGCTAGCACACTCGCATTCAGGAGGACGACGGTTCAATCCCGTCTCCAGCCATCCTGATTTAGGTTTTCCGTGATTTCCCTAAATCGTTTCAGGCAAATGCCGGGATGGTTCCTTTGAAAGGGCACGGCCGATTTCCTTCCCAATCCTTCCGTAACCCGAGCTTGCGCTCCGTCTCTAATGACCTCGTTGTCGACGGGACGTTAAACACTAACCACCACCACCACCACCTACTCTCACATATGTAAGGTTAAACCACCTCCTGCCACCCCCAAGGTTGCTGTCCCTGTCCTTCCCATCGATCCCTCCATCCACCCCAGCAATTCCCATCATCCCCCCTCATGGCTGAAGACATCCATTTCTTAACCGTAGTCCTCCAAAAGATTCACTCTTTCCAGCCCCCCCCCCCCCCCCCCCACACACACACAACCTCCAACAGATCTCCCTCGCTGC
The DNA here is from genome assembly GCF_021461385.2 of Schistocerca piceifrons. Classification (NCBI taxonomy): domain Eukaryota; kingdom Metazoa; phylum Arthropoda; class Insecta; order Orthoptera; family Acrididae; genus Schistocerca; species Schistocerca piceifrons. The sequence continues at coordinate 437,730,780 of NC_060143.1, forward strand.
CTGCTCCATCTTTCACCTCAACACCTTTGCAGCTTACTCCCCAAAACCAAGCCCACTTCACCTTCACCTGCGTTGACACCCTAGTTTAGGCCTCTCTTCTCCCCTTCCTTCAGCTGTCCTCTCTTCCCATCATGGCACTGCACGAGTGTTGCATCCTCTTCCAGAACATCTACTCCTTTTGCACCAACAAATACTTCGCAATGAGCACCCTCTCCCAACACCGGGTCGACATCTTCCTCCTGAATGAAACCTTTCTCCAGCTCCATCATACGGTGAGCACATTAATAAGCATCGCTTAAACCTATACGGTAAGTCTTTTTATCTTTCCTGTTTTAGTTTGTGTATTCAGATGCCTTATTCTAATGAAGGTCCTTGGTCTAACGCTGAAAGAAACTATCTTGTGATGCATTTCGGGATACTTCTAAGGTATTGTAGAAATTACCTTTTGCATCACTCCGTAATACTTAGCAACATGAAGCCCATGAAAACTCCAAAATGTCACTTCAAACTCGTTTATTTTATGGAATTAGTCAGTTGCAAGAGAAGTGAGCCCAATTTTTCGGATAACGGAGATCCAGTCGTTAACAGTGTCGTAATCTGAATCTTGAAGAAGTTTCTGTGAGACTGAACCCAAGAAACTGTCAATGTAGGATCGAATCTGGCTTGGTGTGAACACCGTCTAATTCATTGTATTGCTGAAGAAAACTGGCACTTGACTCCAAATAACGAAAAGTGTGAAGTCATCCTCATGAATACTAAACGGAATCCGCTAAATTTCGGTTATACGATAAATCACACAAATTTAAATGCTGTGAATTCACCTAAATACACTATTGGCCATTAAAATTGCTACACCAAGAAGAAATGCAGATGAAAAACGGGTATTCATTGGACAAATATATTATACTACAACTGACATGTGATTACATTTTCACGCAATTTGGGTGCATAGATCCTGAGAAATCAGTACCCAGAACAACCACCTCTGGCCGTAATAACGGCCTTGATACGCCTGGGCATTGAGTCAAACAGAGCTTGGATGGCGTGTACAGGTACAGCTGCCCATACAGCTTCAACACGATACCACAATTCATCAAGAGTAGTGACTGGCGTATTGTGACGAGCCGGTTGCTCGGCCACCATTGACCAGACGTTTTCAATTGGTGAGAGATCTGGAGAATGTGCTGGCCAGGGCAGCAGTCGAACATTTTCTGTATCCAGAAAGGCCCGAACAGGACCTGCAACATGCGGTCGTGCATTATCCTGTTAAAATGTAGGGTTTCGCAGGGATCGAATGAAGGGTAGAGCCACGGATCGTAACAAATGTGAAATGTAACGTCCACTGCTCAAAGTGCCGTAATGCGAACAAGAGGTGACCGAGACGTGTAACCAATGGCACCTCATACCATCACGCCGGGTGATACGACAGTATGGCGATGACGAATACGCGCTTAAAATGTGCGTTCACCACGATGTCGCCAAACACGGACGCGACCATCATGATGCTGTAAACAGAACCTGGATTCATCGGAAAAAATAACGTTTTGCCATTCGTGCACCCAGGTTCGTCGTTGAGTACACCATCGCAGGCGCTCCTGTCTGTGATGCAGCGTCAAGGGTAACCGCAGCCATGGTCTCCGAGCTATAGTCCATGGTGCTGCAAATGTCGACGAACTGTTCGTCCAGGTGGTTATTGTCCTGCAAACGTCCCCATCTGTTGACTCAGGGATCGAGACGTGGCTGCACGATCCGTTACATCTCCTCCTTACACGAGGCATCACAAGAATGTTTCACCAGGCAACGCCGGTCAACTGCTGTTTGTGTATGAGAAATCGGTTGGAAACTTTCCTCATGTCAGCACGTTGTAGGTGTCGCCACCGGCGCCAACCTTGTGTGAATGCTCTGAAAAGCTAATCATTTGCATATCACAGTATCTTCTTCCTGTCGGTTAAATTTCGCGTCTGTAGTACGTCAAATTCTTGGTGTAGCAATTTTAATGGACAGTAGTGTACTTAGATAATGCAATTACGAATAACTTAAATTGGAACGATCACATACATAGTGTTGGGAGGAAGCAAACCGAAAACTGCGATTTATTGACAGAACACTTGCAAAATGCAACAGTTCTACTAAAGAGACTGCTTATACTACGCTTGGCAATTCTCTTGCTGTGTGGTGTGGAATCAGCGCCACACTGGACTGATGGAGGACATCGAAAAAATTCAAAGGAGGGCAGCTCGTTTTGTACTATCGTGAAACAGAGGAGAAAGTGCCTTGGATGTGATACACAAAATGGTGTATCAATCATTATAATGAAGGCGGTTTTCTTTGTGGCAGGATCTTGTTATGTAATTTCAATCAGTATCTTTCTTCTCCGAATGTGAAAATGCTTTGTTGGAGCCCACGTACCGTACATATAGAGATACGATCATCATAATAAAAGAAGAGGAATCAGAGCTCGCATGAGAAGATGTAAGTGTTTATTGAAATGGATCAAATGACTCTGAGAACTATGGGACTCAACATCTGAGGTCATCAGTCCCCTAGAACTTAGAACTACTTAAACCTAACTAACCTAAGGACATCACACACATCCATGCCCGAGGCAGGATTCGAACCTGCGACCGTAGAGGTCGCGTGGTTCCAGAATGAAGCGCCTAGAACCGGTCGGCCACACGGGCCGGCTAAGTGTCTTTCCCACGCTGTTCGAAAGTGAAATAGTAGAGAAATAGCTTGAAGGTGGTTCAAATGAATTCTCTGCCAGCCAGCAATTGCGAAATGTAGAGTAGCGCGTGGATTTAGAAGAAGCACATCTACTTGTTTCCACACACACTTCGAGTACTTGGCTTGCAGGACCTTGTCATTTATTTTCAAAGCGTAGTCTTGTCTCCTCAGCAGTTGCATGTGGGTTTAAAATCTGTCTATTTCGTGTGTAGCAGTAACGTCTAGTTCAAGGACTACCTCTGCGCTGTTCGACTGATTTAATTTTATCTAATTTAATTTTTTTCGAAGATAAAGCTTTTAAAGCAGACAGCGTACTCTTTTTCTTTTGACATTGGCGATCTCTTGCTCAGGTTACTTATTAATAAAAGAAAATCTGTTTTAGAATAGCATTATTGTTGTTGCTGTTGAGGAAATAAAACTTTTGTAGCCGGCCGAAGTGGCCGTGCGGTTAAAGGCGCTGCAGTCTGGAACCGCAAGACCGCTACGGTCGCAGGTTCGAATCCTGCCTCGGGCATGGATGTTTGTGATGTCCTTAGGTTAGTTAGGTTTAACTAGTTCTAAGTTCTAGGGGACTAATGACCTCAGCAGTTGAGTCCCATAGTGCTCAGAGCCATTTTTTGAAAACTTTTGTAAATGCTATAAAAAGCAGTTGGTGAATAATTTCAAGCCGATAATACATAGAAACATGTTTCTAAAGAGGATGAATATCTGGCAGTTACACGTACGTTGTTCTTGCTGGTGCTTGCGACAACCTCGGATTCATCTCTAAGCCAATTTGGAATTTTCGTGATGGCAAAAATTCAGCTTTTAATTATCTTTTCAAAGGAAATCCCAAAAGTTCATTTTTTAAGCTCCATTCGTAATCTTCGGGAAGGGAATGATGTCAACGAATCTTTGCATTATTCACATCGACAAGATCAGTTATTTTATAGCGTGACAAGTATTTACGCTGTACTTACCTTATCCTTTGAAAATCGATGGTAAACGACGTCTGCAGACTAACATAAAGTATATTTACATTCAGCTATAGTACAATGATTCCTACTTTTATATACTTGGAAGGAGAAACAGCATTGGTCGTATTTTGTTTTATTATCGCTCTAAGTTTCTTGACACCAGTGCCTACCAATTTAAATTGTATATTACAGCACTGAGGATGGTCACTAAGTGACGGAAAATCGATTTTGCGGATAATACGACCAATGCTGTTTCTCCTTCCAAGTATATCCATTATCTGGTCGTGGTGCATAGAACACTCCATGGAGTCACCAATCAATTTCTACTTTTGCTCACAGTACTACAAATGACCAGCAAGGCGAATAACTAATGCCTTTTATTTATTTCAACGCATGTATTCAGGAATTTGCTTGCATTCCCTTAGCGATTCTCACTTCCCGTAACGCTGATGACGTCACGCCATTTCGCGAGAGGTCTGCGGATGAAACCAAAAAGTTGAGTTTGAAAACACCTCCATCACACTGTCCAGTGCAGGCACCAACATTCACAGCTATTAATTGGTATGTGTCATCAGCAGCTGCTCGCAGTACAATCGGCTAATAATACTTGTAATCGCAGAACACCCAATTAGGACACGGCACACGCGGAATATGGTCTTTCTGGCTACACATTCTATGCTGTTAGAGAAACTTCGTCTCGCATGCATTTCATTGGTAACTTCTTTAAATCGAGAAATTGTTGGTGTTGGTAAATGAACTGAAGCAGGTGTTTTCCAAATGAGGATAGAAACTTCTTTCACCACCAGTTATACAGTCGACTTCCCTATTCGGAATGATGGTACTAGTGTATATAGGACATTCTAGTAGACATACGAGGCGTGTTTTTTTAAGTAAGTACCGGTTTGAAATTAAAAAAGACGTGCTAAGATATCACAATAATTTTATTTTTACATGAAAGCCTGTACCTTAATCTACGCACTGACGCCATTACAGCCTGATTCTTCCTTGTTTACGTTGTTTACTGAGTGTTTAAGATGCCTCCGATAATCGAGAGTCACGCCGACTGTGAAGTACGGGCTGTTATAAGATTTCTTAGTGCTAAAGGCCTAAAAGCGATCGATATTAATCGTGAGATCTGTGCAGTTTACGGAGAAAACATTATCAGTGGTGGAATGGTAAGAAGGTGGGTGAGAGCGTTTAAAGATGGCCGCACAAATGTGGATGATGAACAACGGAGTGGGCGTCCTGCGGTCGTTAATGAAAGTATGGTTCAGGAAGTGGACAATAAGGTGAGAGAAAACAGACGCTTACGATTTCCTTCTTGCGGGATGACTTTCCTAACGTTTCTCGTAGTGTTTTGTATGGCATTGTGACCGAGCACTTGAATTACCGAAAATTGTGCGCATGTTGGGTACCGAAACCTCCGCACAGCACCGATATTGCGCCCAGTGACTACCATCTGTTCCTGCACTTGAAGAAACACCTGGATGGTCAGCGTCTTCAAGACGATGGCGAAGTCAAAACAGCGGTGATGCAATGGTTAACAAGTCAGGCGGCAGACTTCTATGAGGAGGTATTCAAAAACTGGTACATCGTTATGACAAGTGCCTCAATATTGACGGAAATTATGTAGAAAAGTAAATTGAGGTACAGGCTTTCATGTAAAAATAAAATTATTGATTGAGATATCTTAGCACATCTTTTTTTAATTTCAAAACGGTACTTACTTAAAAAACACGCCTCGTATATATGAGGAAAAAATCGTTAAAGTTCCCAGAATGAAATCTTCACAATACAGCGCACTGTGTGTTGAAATGAAACTTCCTGGCAGATTAAAACCTATATGCCATTTCATCATTAGAGTTGTTATTCAAACATGACTATGGGTAAAGCTTCTTTTGTGTAGTTTCGTACTAGAATAGATGATGATGATGATGATGCTTGGTTTGTAGGGTGCCCAACTGCGCGGCCACCAACGCCCGTACAAAGTTTCAATTTTTACACAGCCTAATTTGTTTTCACGGTTCTATCTAGCCACTGTTGCGAATGATGGTGATGGTGAAATGACGAGGACAACACGAACACCCAGTCCCTGGGTGGTAGAATAGACGTTTACCTATTCCATATATTTTTATGACAACGGCCTTACCGCACTGGTAACACCGGTTCCCGTCATATCACCGACGTTAGCGATGTCGGACTTTATAGCTCTTGGACGGATGATCGTCCGGTCTGGCGAGCGCTCTTGGCAAACGGGCTGCGCTTAGCTCTTGTGAGGCCAATTGAGGAGTTACTTCATTGAGAAGCAACAGCTCCGGTCACGAAAGCTGACAATGCCGTTAGAGTGGTGTGCCGACCGCACGCCCCTCCACATCCTCATCCAGTCACGATTATGGGATGAGGATGACACGGCGGTCGTCAGTACCGTAGGGACGGAGTTACATTTTTTCTTAGATCTGTAGCTGTAGCTGTAGAGATTAGAGCCCACACAGAGGCATACCGACAATCCTTCTTTCCGCGAACAATACGAGACTGGAATAGAAGCGAAAACCGATAGAGGTACTCAAGGTACCCCCCGCCACACACCGTCAGGTGGCTTGCGGAGTATGGAAAAAAAACCATGGAGACATATTTTCTTACACTCTTTAATGATTCTTTCAGTTAAAATGATGAAAACGAAACCGAAGCATCTTATATACCGTTATAAGAAGAATTTGATAAAACCTGACAAAATGATCCAGGGGAACTTCATCAAAATGCAGTTACACTTAGCCACGGTTTCATAACATAAAGCCGGCTGGTGTGGCCGAGCGGTTCTGGGCGCTTCAGTTTGGAACTGCGCGACTGCTACTGTCACAGGTTCGAATTCTGCCTCGGGCATGGATGTGTGTGATGTCCATAGGTTAGTTAGGTTAGTTAGGTTTAAGTAGTACTAAGTTCTAGGGGACTGATCACCTCAGGTGTTAAGTCCCATAGTGCTCAGAGCCATTTGAACCATAACACGAATTTCTTACAAATTGTGCATAGTTTATCGCCAGTGGGAACAGAACCAGTATCCTAAATGAAATTATCTCAAGAATTTTTGCCTTTCAGTCTATCTACGTCATAAGATGAAGATAATTCTGAGAGGTCGTCGGTGGTTCTAGTCGACGAATCATCACCATTCCCAAATACCCTATCATCAAAAAAAGAAAAAAAGAGCTAATAGGAAAAATACTGAAGAGGAATTTTTGCAGCTCGAAAAGAACAAAATAGCTATTGAAAACAAGGCAAGACGTTACCCACGAGAAAAAAGTTATCACTTCCTATTGAGTGTAAAACTTACAATGTAAGAGCTTATGGCTAATGAACTGGAGATAGTGCGTTCTGAACGAAGTTCTCTTTCAAGACGATGATTGTGCACTAATTAGTCTTACCTTATTGTTATACACAATTATACTTCTGCTGTTAAACCCCAACAAAAGTTTGTCCGGTTTTAAAATTTTGTATTCATTGTCATGTAGCAGATACTGAAGTTTATTACGATTCATTGTGCAACACGAATAAAATTTGTAAGGAAGCTTTTCAGTTCTCCTCGTATGAAAAAAGAAGAGCTCTGCTAAATATCTGTCGCCATTTATGGTACGAGTCCATAACCTCATATTTCTTCTGTGTTTTAAAACTCGACGTGCCACTGCACTCAGCACTGTCAAAACAATAGCAGCAAAGCAGTGACGTCGTTGTTCTATAACATGTCTGAGGCTGGATGGCCTGTTGGAGGCTGGGAATTTTGTTGCCTGGGGGATCAGACAAGCATGGAAAAAAAAACCAAACAGAAACAAAAACAAACAATGATAGGCACTTCTCAAGATGTGAACTTGTTTTAACTACAATAGGTTACAATACAACACTTGCATAGATGTACAGGAAATTCATTTACCTGCGCTGTAGTGTTTGAGGCTTCGGTGAACCCACCAGTTATTAGTTTTGTTAAAATAGAAGATCAAAATAAAAACGCCTTATAGACAGAGAGATGTATTTAAAAATTTGTCGAGTTAAGGCGATAATTGTACTGCAATTTATCAAAAGAATTTTATGAAAGAAATATTATTTCTAACTGCTATGCACAGTTCTTTGAAATTGGGATAGTGTACGTAATGATTTACAGCTTGTGGTACTACACTCTCTCAGAAATACAAAAGCGAAAATTTCGAAAAGGATCAGTCACCTGAGGTGAAAAAACATCCATAAAAGTCATTCTGCGTTTTGGCACCTGCACTTTTTCACCACCAACTAGAAAGCAGTTAAGTAGTATAACGACAGATTTTATTTTAGTCCATCCACAGCAAAGTCTCATCTTAGTTATATTTATTCTCCTCTTCCTGTTTTAAATGTGACGTGTACATTCTACTAATTGTAGGATATGAATAAGAATTAATTGCTTGGCTTTTATGTTTTAGGCTGGGCTATTGAAAGCCCATAGCACATGACAGACCAATTCAAATGGTCTTCACTGAGGAAAAAATTCGCATATATTTGGAACTGTTTTGAACATAATGATTAAAATCGCATGAGGGTCCGACACCGGGACTGCATTGATTGCTAATAATTTGGCTCTCTGTCCTTAGTATTTGACACTTCACTAAACCCATGTGAATCCCCTCGGCTTTCGATCGTGGGAGTGACGCCATATAATAACTCGCATTTCCTTCTGAAAGAAGACCGACATCAGAGTTACTACTGTTTCAAAAAGACTTTTGTACTTTTAGATATATTTTAATCACTGTAATGTATGCTATAAAACTCAGCGAATGGTAAGCTAGACGCTGTCGCACTTTTTCAATACAAGATTTGTAAATAAACTGCTTGTACTCGACAAATAGCGTCATTTCGCAATTACTGCTATGAATTACGAACTGGTAAATAGTTTATTATGAAGCTGAGATGCTACACTAGCATATGTAAAAAAGTAAGATTTTTGTAACAGAATCTTCCTCAAAAATCTAGTGTGAAACGTTACAGAACCAAAAAAAACGACACTTAATGGAAAATAATTTTTCTCGTTTCAATAGCGAAGTGAAACTTCTATTAAAAAAATAAGTCTAGTAATGGACATGTTGTGGTCTTTTAAACCATGTAGTGTTTTTACGGTGTGAAAATAAAAGTCGAATTCTCGCACTTACGCAAGAAGCCGCGCATCATTGCCCGACGTGCAGTGCGAACACCCTTGAGAGAGCATACGATATATTTGTACAAATTCGGATCAAACGGAAGTGTCTCAAGATACAATGATGAATATCCGGATTTTAATACTTTGTAGCTTTTTTTAAATCAGCTTGCAATTATGCATAATACATCAAACGTAAGAGAAACTCATTTATTTTTACAAGTGTTCAATGTGAGCACCATTTGTCGCATGGCACATATCGAGTCGACAGGCGAGTTTCTCCAAAGCCTTGATCAGTGTTTCTGAGTAATTGTTGCAACAGTTCCTGTTTTTTTAATTTGGATAGTTGTTGTTGCAAAGCGTAAATGAAAATACAACACTTCGCAACAACTCACTATTTACGACTTCAAGAGAACTGACACAGGAAACAGAATTGAAATAACCATACACACACACACACACACACACACACACACACACACACACACACACACGGTCGCACCCCATCACATACAGAAACATAAATAAAGCACAGAAGTCGTCAAAGCTCCCGCTATATTTTTAAAAACCTTTTCGCGATAGGATACAGCGGGGCTATTCCGCTTACAAAGCTAACCCCCCTGAAATAAGAAATGTTGCAACAGTGGGTTAGTTTCTCATAGAGTCAGGGTCGTTTTGCTTGCAGTGTGTCCCAGTACCTCGTGTTGCCGCACGTCGAGGTAGTAAGGGCGCTTTCCGTTACATTATTAGCAGGACAGAAGAACAAACTCCAGAGGGAACTGAACTGTGATGAATTATTGCATTAGTTAAAGAATACAACCTATCCAATTAAGATGTACCACGCACAATAACATGAAATTTTAAACACTTACTGTTACTTGTTTAAGATCACAGGTTATGCGGTGAGTGTATCAGCAAATATTGCTGGCTTTTTTCACAAAGGTCTGATTTGCCACGTCTTTCGAAATGTCCGCACATGGAGCTATTTCGTCCCGTATATGTGGGGCCACTTCCGCTCAATCAAATTATTGGTTCAATTGATGTTTTGCTGCGAAATTCTAGAGAACGTATTTTCTTGGTTTCTTTTCACTTGGCCCGTACACACAAAAGGGAAAAAAGCAAAGTGCTTCATGGTTCGAAGAAGACATGAAACAAGCAGTAACTAATTTCATAGGCATCTCCTCTGATAAAGTGCCAGAAATGTACTACATGGTTTCACGAAGTGTGTGTGGGTGCGAAAGGACGGAAACTATTTACTTGTGGTAAATGCTTGTGATTTTGACACTGAAATACCTGGCGGAATAGCCTCTTGACTGGGTGCAATGGTCCCACCATTTTTTTATACTGTGGTTTCAAACTTCTGAAGATGTCTAATACTTTTTTCGTGTAAAGGAATTTCGACCTATTACATACTAGAATGTGTTCACAGTCAACGTACCATAATTGTATCTCATTTACATATTTTTTAAAAAGTTTCATGTCAAATTATATGCGAATTACAGCTGAAGTGAGCGGTATAGCTCCACGGAACCCCGAATGATACACTCTCGCGACACAAACGAACAGCAAGACGGCGTAGTGTTTTGAGTTATGGCCAAGGAGGAAACGCTGTTTGTTGCTGTGTTTTAAAAGCAACTGCAAGCCGACCAACGAACGTGGGTATGACAGATTACGTAAGAATCTTCCACTCACCAAAACTGTATCCACAACAGTATCGCAATTATCAGTAGTGGAAAGCCGACTTATATGAGTTAACATTTTGCATATTTGTTAATAACAGCCCCTCACACAGTTCCAGATGAAATGCTGTATGCCGAAGAAACGGCAACAAAACACAGAAAATATGCTGAAAAAACGGCAACAAACGTAGAAACCATATTATGACTTAAAAGCAAATACAGTATTACAAGACTATTCGCACAATGGAGTAACTACAAACAAACAGTACACATGTAATGACATTTTGTAACTTTTGTAATAGTGTTAATTTTGCTTGTTGTAGAATAAAGAAAAACCCACAGATGATGGCGGCATTGGTGCTGAAACTAGTTTGGGAATGAACATAGAACAAAAGTGTTTTGGACCAAGGTGGAGCCACAATCTCACATTGCCGATATTTGTTTTGAAACACCCGGTATTTCAGGTATGTCAGGCCACCGCAATGACCTCTTTAGTAGCCTTCTAACCATGGACGAGTGCTGAGTGTATCGCTATGAAACCCAGAGAAAGAAGACAAGCAAGCAGTGGAGACGTGTGGATACATCAAATCTGAGAAAACGAAGACCCAGCCATAATGGCAGTGGCATGATAAGTGTTTTTTGAGACTGTCGTGGTGTGGAGCCAACCGATTATACGCGTAAAGTGCAAACTTTACAAGAGCACGGTACCGAAATCTCCTGATAAAGTCACGGGAGGCTACTAAGATGTGGTGTCGTGGCAAGCTATCGGAGAGGTTATCTTGGTCCACGAAAAGTCTCCAGTCTTTTCCGTACAGGGCACAATATCACACGCTTCTTCCTTGGGCTGTCAGATTTTGCATCAACTTCCGCAGTTTCCTAACATGGTTCCCAGTGCCTTCTTCCTCTTTCCTCAGACGAAGCATCGTCATCAGTATCTTCACTTCATAAAACAGGCTACGTAGCTTGTTCTGGAAGAAATCTTGTCCGCGGACTTCGACTGTTCACTGTCCAATGGCCTTTTAGTTCATGGATATTCTAAGCAAATCCAGAATGAGATTTTCACTCTGCAGCGGAGTGTGCGCTGATATGAAACTTCCTGGCAGATTAAAACTCTGTGCCCGACCGAGACTCGAACTCGGGACCCTTGCCTTTCGCGGGCAAGTACTCTACCAACTGAGCTACCGAAGCACGACTCACGCCCGCTACTCACAGCTTTACTTCTGCCAGTATCTCGTCTCCTACCTTCCAAACTTTACAGAAGCTCTCCTGCGAAACCTTGCAGAACTAGCACTCCTGAAAGAAAGGATATAGCGGAGACATGGCTTGGCCACAGCCTGGGGGATGTTTCCAGAATGAGATTTTCACTCTGCAGCGGAGTGTGCGCTGATATGAAACTTCCTGGCAGATTAAAACTGTGTGCCCGACCGAGACTCGAACTCGGGACCTTAGCCTTTCGCGGGCAAATGCTCTACCAACTGAGCTACCGAAGCACGACTCATATCAGCGCACACTCCGCTGCAGAGTGAAAATCTCATTCTGGAAACATCCCCCAGGCTGTGGCTAAGCCATGTCTCCGCTATATCCTTTCTTTCAGGAGTGCTAGTTCTGCTAGGTTTCGCAGGAGAGCTTCTGTAAAGTTTGGAAGGTAGGAGACGAGATACTGGCAGAAGTAAAGCTGTGAGTACCGGCCGTGAGTCGTGCTTCGGTAGCTCAGTTGGTAGAGCACTAGCCTGCGAAAGGCAAAGGTCCCGAGTTCGAGTCTCGGTCGGGCACACAGTTTTAATCTGCCAGGAAGTTTCGATTCTAAGCAAATGATTTTGCAGCGTTCTTTCTAAATGGCTACACCAGTTGATTTGATATTTTTTAATTTTACTTTTCAAATCGAAAATCTATAGCTCTTGTCTTATTTATCTGTTTCATATTTTGTTCATCAGTGTGCAGCCTTTGACTGCCCTGAGGAGTTTCATTTCCCTTGTCGTTATATTTCTTCTGTATTTCTTCGAGAGTAACCACGTCCTACTTCCATATAACACTACAACTTAAGTTAAGTTTCTTTTCAGGTTTTATGTTAGAGTTCTATGAGTTTTTCTACATATATGTTTAAAATTTCAAACTTTTGGTTCTATATCGCGCTCTGTTGTTGGAGATATTTCACATTCATGATAGCTAAAAAGTGGATACCTGTTCCAATATATATGCATCTCAATTTTGAATATTATGTCTTTCCCCTCAAGATCTACATCTACTTCAATACTCCGCACCCCATATGATGGTGTGTACCACTATCTGATCTCCCTTCCCTGTTCCATCAGTGAATGGTGTGTGGGAAGAATGATTGTCGGTGAGCCTCTGTATTAGCTCTAGTATTTCGAGTTTTTTCATCGTGTTCATTTCACGAGATGTATGTGGGATGAAGAAGTATGTTATCCGACTCTTCCCGGAAAGTGTTCTCTCGAAATTTCAGAAGTAAATTTCTCCGTGATGCCGATCGCCTCTCTTGTAGCGTCTGCTACTTTAGTTTGCTGAGCAACTACACAACGGTCTCGTGCGTGCTAAGCGATTCCGTGACGAAACGCGCCGCGCTTCGTTGGATCTTCTCTATCACTTCTACCATTCATACCTCGTAAGGATCCCTTTGACGAACAGTACTCAAGTATCTGTCGAACAAGCGCCTTGTAAGCCACTTCCCTCGTAGATGAGTTACATTTTCTTAAGATACTTCCTATGAATCTCAGTCTTGCGTCTGCTATTTTTCCGCCTCGTGGAGTGGCCGCGCGGTTAGAGGCGCCATGTCACGGATTACGCGGCCCCTCCCACCAGAGGTTCGAATCCTACCTGAGGTTCGAATCCTACCTCGGACATGGGCATTGGTGTGGGTGTTGTTCTTAGCATAAGTAAGTTTAAGTAGCGTGTAAGTCTAGGGACCGATGTCCTCAGCAGTTTCGTCCCTCAGAAATTTACACACATTTGAACATTTTCTGCTTTCCCTGCTATTTATTTGTTTTATGTGGTCATTCCACTTACGGTCGCTCTGGATAGTTATTCCTTGGTTTACGGTATATACTGTTTCTAGTAGTTTGTCTCCAATAGACTTTTGTACAGTAGTGGTTTTATTTTCCTATGTATGAGAAATACGTTACATTTAGTTATGTTGAGGGTCAACTGCCAGAGACAGTACCATTCATTAATATTCTGTAGGTCTTTCTTCAAATCGATACTTTCTTTTGGCGTTGCTACTTCCTTATAGACCACCGTATTACCTACGACACATTCTTAAATAGTTTTTGGCGCTTTCTACTACGTCATGTTGTATACATTAATGGTTCTATAACACTTCCTTGGGGTACTCCGGAAATTACCTTTAAATCTGTAGATTTTGTCCCATTAAGAGCGACATGTTGAGTTCCGTCTCCAAGGAAGTCCTGAATCTAGTCGCCAACCTGGTCCGATACTTGGTAAGGTCGTAAGAAATGACATTACATTTAGTTTATGTGGATATATTATCAGTCCAAATTCTTCTGCAATATTTCTCGGGCTGTATCCCTCCCCCCTTTGTAAATTATCTTCTGCCTGTTGCTCGATAACATCGTCTGCATATAAAACATTTGAACTAAATTGCAGCTAGAGCATTATACCCCACTAGAAAATTCTTTCCCGCCTACCTATGTCTTCGTTCACACAGTTTTAACAAAATACCGGGGAGAGAGAAAAGTCTTGTCTAACTCCTTTGTTTTTAGTGGTGCTGATAGCTGCTTGCCAGTGTCAATAAACACAATACTGGTTTGGTAGAAACTTCTGATCGGTCTTAGATCAACTTTTCTTCCCACGGCACGTCTTTATCCAGGCAGCCAAATGCCTTTTGAAAATCGGTGAAGGCGGTGTCAGTTTCCAAACTGAATTCCCTTCGTTTTTCAATCGTTTGTTTCACCGCGAAAATGGCATCTACTAGACCGTCTAAACCCCTCTTAGCTGATGGTAGTGTCTGCTATGCCCGTAAGCCTGCTCTTTATTATTGTGGAAGATATTTAGTAGCTACTATCCAGCAATCTGATGTCTCTGTAATTTTCACGTTCGCTCTTGTCGCCTATCTTCCAGATAGGAATGGTCTTAACTTTAAGCCAATTCTCCGTTAATCTCCCTTGTCTCCAGCACATATTCAGCGGATGCATGAGTCTAACCAGAAGCTCCCAACATATTTTCAGCATTTAGCATTAACCCTGTTACTTCTTGCTACTTTTCCGTTTTTTTTTAAAATCTTTTGGCTGCGTCGGTAATCTTTTCAGAGATACTGTCTAATCCATAAGGTTCATCTCTACATGTCTCATCATCGAAGCTCTTCTCTTTGTATCAAAGATGTCTACAGTACGATTGCCACGATTCTTCATCAGTCACATGTACGCACTAATGTGGCCACCTGTCAAAAACCTCTTGCAGCGTGGAGTCAATGAGGTTCTGGGAGGTATCAACAGGAATGTGGGGCCATCCCGACTCCAGCGCCGTGGGCAGCTGCACTAGGCTTCTTAGTCGAGTCCACGGCACGAACAACCTGACTGAGGTGGTCCCACAGTTTCTCAACTGGATTTAAACCCAGGGAGTTTGGTGGCCGGAGGAGTAGCGCATAAGAATCCTGGTGCTCTTCAAACCAAGCACGTACACCGATAGCTGTGTGATACGTTGCATTGTCCTGCCGGCAAATGCCATCATGCCTTGGAAAAAGCAAGCTGCATGTAGGAGTGGACATGGCCTTCAAGGATAGATAATTATTTGAAATGACACTTTGTGCCTTCCAGAACGACGAGATCAACCACGTAGCAGCATGAAAATATTGCCCTGTACTACAGCGCTCCCTCCTCCAACCTGCATCATTCCGTTGATTGTTACAGTGCTGCACACACTAACAGCCAGATGTCAGATGGAGCATAAAACGTTATTCATCTGACAAGGCCACCTGTCGCCACTCACTGGAGGTCCAATTGTGGTACTGTCGTGTAATTTCCAGCCTTTGTCATCGATCAATAGCAGGCTTCATGAACCAGGCGCCAGCCGCAGATGCCCATACGCAACAACATTCACTAAACATTCCTTGAGGGGACACTGTTGGTAGCCCATTGGTTTACGTAGGCTGTCAGTTGCTCAAAAGTTTAACGTCTTTTTTCACGTGTACACAAGTCCGCAGCCGTCGTTCACCCCTGTCATCTAGGGCCTATGGTGCACCACAGTTGCGTCGGTTTTGGTTAGCGCTATTTTGCTGTGCATCGCATACTTTAGCCATGGCAGCAGAGGAACGGTTTCCAAACTTAGCCATTTCGGAAATGCTTGCACCCGTGGCCCCAAAACCCGTGATCATACCCATACGAACTAAAGAAATCGTCCTGTTTCCGCATTACGACAACGACTGCACAGCTACCTGCATCTCCCCCGCAGACTCGCTTTATATCCCCTCCACTGCTAGTGCTGCCACCTCCTGTTTAGAGTCTTGTATCAAGGAGGAAAGGGAGGATGTTGTTATGGGTGGTCGGTACTCTCTTTCTTCAACACAAATGTACACATAGATTAACATGGTTCTTTATTTACACGCCCAGATAGCTGCTAATTGCCTGTAATAGAGTCCATATGTTGTGGTACAAGCCCATCTGCAATAGTCGTCTTGCAGACAATATTGGTAATCTTGCTACTACAGTAATCTGGTCACTATGTACTGTTGTAACCTGCAATGTGAACTGACAGACACCCAATTCGAGTGTGAGTTAATGATGAGCTAGAGCATTAGTGACTGAGGCCCTTTGGTCAGCGGTGGCGATCTAAATGCTTGCTGTCGAGAGGGCGTTGGCGGCGCGTTGTTTGTCGATGTGTCTCTGGCGTCTCTCCTGATAGTCACACTTGATCCATTACCTACTATCGATCTTCACACTGCATCTCTGCTGACCAGTCTGCCGGCAACAGCTTGCGCCAGCACGTTCCTCCCCCTCTGAAACGCCACACATTGTCATGTAGGGAAGACGTGAACGACAGTGGGAAGGGAGGCTGGACGCTGGACTTAGAGATGAGCCAGGAGCTGTGACTGTGGAGGACGGCATACTCCCGACCGTATCCTCCATCTGGCTTGTGAGGCAACAGGAACATCCGGAAAACTGCTTCCAGAGCACACATCCAGGCCTGAGGGCGTGTCCCGGAGCGATGACGGCGACGGTGACGGTGGGTCCGCATTCATTGAGTTGGCGAGTGGGAATAGTGGGGGCGAGGTTGTATTGTCCATCTACTACTGCTATGGGGCCCTGGTGGCACCAGCGGGTTGCTGCAAAGACCACACAGTCGCGTGAGGCTATGAATCTAGGGGAAGAAAAGCAGCAGAATCGTGGGGACAATGACACACACAAAGTTGGTTCATTTAGTTCGCAGACTACTTTGTCTTGTAAAACAATTGGAATGTGGTGAACCGATAAAAACTGAGGATGTGCATTATCTTTCAATGTAACATGGGCTACAAAGTTATTACCTTTTCCCATTCCTTCTGAAAATATTCCAGGAAATTCTTTAAGGAAGTTAGCTACACTGTCTGTTGGTGCAAAAGCCGACACTGAAAGCAGTGCAACAGCAGTGCAGTAGCGAGTCGCATATTTAGCTTTCATATTTGTTTTGTAGTTTGATTCTTAAATTCTTTCCGAGTGTTTGTGCGCTTGCATATTTAATTACATAAAATCCTTGCGTATTTTCGTATTTGAGAGGAGTATTATTGCTTATTGATAGCCGTAGTGTATAAATTCGCGGAGTCGTTAGATATTAGCAGTAGGATGGATAGGGTGTGTGCGTGCTGTGTGCGGGCGCAGGAGGAACTGGCCGCGTTTCGCGAGCAGCTGAGCGTGCTGTTGGCTACGGTCAGCCCCCTTCAGGCTGCTGCCTCGAGGTGCAGCGACGGCGTAGGGTCGCTTGAGACACCCCACGTGTCGCTTGCTGCGTCAGCTAACTCAGCCGCCGAGGCACCTTCTAGTGTACCCGGCGCGTTGGGGCCGCTCTCACTCACCTCAGGGTGAGTGGCAGACTGCAACCCGTTCGCGTCGCTCGAGGTGGAGGGTCAATGTGGAGGCTGTCCGGCTGGCCTCGCCCGTTCGTCCTGTCAGTGGGCAGGTGGCCGCTCCTTCAGCAGAGCCCGAGCAGGCACACGGGGGCAAAGGCTTGCTGGTTATTGGGAACTCCAACGTTAGGCGGGTGATGGAGCCCCATAGGGAAATAGCGTACAGGGCTGGAAAGAATTCCAACATGCACTTTGTTTGTCTGCCGGGGGGCCTCATCCAAGATGTGGAGGCGGCCTTGCCTGCAGCTATCGTCTGCAAGTAGTTGCTCACGTTGGCACCAATGTTGCCTGTCGCTTGGGTTCTGAGACGATCCTCAGTTCGTACAAAATGGTTCAAATGGCTCTGAGCACTAAGGGACTTAACATCTGAGGTCATCGGTCCCCTAGAACTTAGAACTACTTAAACCTAACTAACCTAAGGACATCACACACATCCATTCCCGAAGCAGGATTGGAGCCTGCGACCGTAGCAGTCGCACGGTTCCGGACTGCGTGCCTAGAACCACGAGACCACCGCGGCCGGCTCAGTTCGTACAGGCGGCTGGCGGATTTGGTGAAGACCGCTGACCTCGCACGCGGGGTGCAAGCAGAGCTCTTTATTTGCAGCATCGTTCCTTGCCTGCAGATTTCTAGACTTGCGCTACTGGGTGGGGAATTGTAGGACGCCCCTAGATAGGTCAGGGGTGCACTACACAAAGGAAGCGGCTAGTCGGGTAGCAGAGTACTTGTGGCGTGCACATGGTTTTTTTTAGGCTAGGCAGTAGTGCGAGGTGTCCTGATGAACACTCACCAGTCGACGTGCAGGCAGGGAAATCAGGACGTGCTCAGTGTAAAGACACTTCAGCTATCAAGATATTAGCAGTAAATTTTCAGAGTGTTCGGAATAAAGTTCCTAAATTTACTGCCCTCCATGAAGCGTGCGGCGCGCAAATTAATCTCGGGATTGAGACCTGGCTGAACTCTGAGATAGGAAGTTGTGTAATATTTAGTGAGGGTTGGAACGTGTATCGGAAAGACAGATTAGACACCGTAGGAGGTGGTGTCTTCATTGCAGTTGACAAAAATATTGTGTCTACTGAGGTCAAAGTAGAGTGTGATTGTGAAGTTATCTGGACACGTTTAACAGGGCTCGGGGAAATAAGGTTAATTGTGGGGTGTTATTACCGGCCCCCAGGTTCCACCGTGACAGTTCTAGAATCATTCAAAGGGAGCCTACATTCTGTATCACAGAAGTACCCGGATCATGCTATATTAGTCGGAGGCGACTTCAACCTACCTAGTATAGACTGGGATGACTATGGATGCATTACAGGTGGTACAGATAAGCCGTCGTGTGAATTACTTTTGAACACATTATCCGAAAACTGTCTTGAGCAGCTAAATCGACAGCCAACGCGTAATGGAAATATTTTAGATCTGGTAGCCACGAACAGACCAGACCTCATCGACGGTTGAGACAGGGATTAGTGATCATGATGTTGTCATTACGACTATGGTTTCGAAAGTTAAAAAGTCGGTCAAGAAGGCTAGGAGAGTATTCTTACTAGAAAGAGCACATAAGCAGTTGTTAGCATTCCACTTAACAAATGAATCGACTTCATTTACTTCGGTACGATGGACGTGGAAGAATTATGGGCAAATTTTAAACATATTGTAAACCACGCATTGGACAAGTATGTGCCGAAAAAGTGGGTTGCGGACGGAAAAGACCCACCGTGGTTTAACAGCGCAATTCGGAGAATGCTCAGGAAGCAAAGGCAGTTGCACTCGCGGTACAAGAAAGATCGTGAGAAGGAGGACAGGCAAAAGTAGAGATTCGTGCTGCTGTTAAAAACAGCGATGCGCGAAGCATTCAACCACTACCACCGTCATACCTTAGCAAAACATCTTGCTGAAAACCCAAGGAAATTCTGGTCTTACGTAAAATCGGTAAGCGGGTCGAAGGCTTCGATCCAGTCACTCACTGATCAGTCTGGCCTGGCAACGGAAGACAGCAAAACGAAAGCTGAAATTTTAAATTTAGCATTTGAGTAATCTTTCACGCAGGAGGATCGTACAAACATACCGCCGTTTGAGTCTCGTACAGATGCCCGTATGGAGGACATAGTGATAGACATCCCTGGGCCTGTGAAACAGCTAAATGGGTTGAAAATAAATAAATCGCCAACTCCTGATGGGATTCCAATTCGCTTTTACAGAGAGTACTCTGCTGCATTGGCTCCTTACTTAGCTTGCATTTACCGCGAATCTCTTGCCCAACGTAAAGTCCCGAGCGACTGGAAAAAAGCGCAGGTGACGCCTGTATATAAGAAGGGTAGAAGGACGGATCATCAAAATATCCTTAACATCGGTTTGTTGCAGGATTCTCGAACATATCATCAGTTCGAATATAATGAATTTCCTTGAGACAGAGAAGTTGCTGTCCATGCATTAGCACGGCTTTAGAAAGCATCGCTCCTGCGAAACGCAACTCGCGCTTTTTTCACATGATATCTTGCGAACCATGGATGAAGGGTATCAGACGGATGCCATATTCCTTGACTTCCGGAAAGCGTTTGACTCGGTGCCCCAGTGCAGACTCCTAGCTCAGGTACGAGCATATGGGATTGGTTCCCAAATATGTGAGTGGTTCTAAGACTTCTTAAGTAATAGAACCCAGTACGTTGTCCTCGATGGTGAGTGTTCATCGGAGGTGAGGGTATCATTTGGAGTGTACCAGGGAAGTGTGGTAGGTCTGCTGTTGTTTTCTATCTACGTAAATGATCTTTTGGATAGGGTGCATAGCAATGTGCGGCTGTTTGCTGATGATGCTGTGGTGTTCGGGAAGGTGTCGTCGTTGAGTGACTGTAGGAGGATACAAGATGACTTGGACAGGATTTGTGATTGGTGTACAGAATGGCAGCTAACTCTAAATATAGATAAGTGTAAATTAATGCAGATGAATAGGAAAAAGAATCCCGTAATGTTTGAATACTCCATTAGCAGTGTAGCGCTTGACACAGTCACGTCGATTAAATATTTGGGCGTAACACTGCAGAGCGATATGAAGTGGGACAAGCATGTAATGGCAGTTGTGGGGAAGGCGGATAGTCGTCTTCGGTTCATTGGTAGAATTTTGGGAAGGTGTGGTTCATCTGTAAAGGAGACCGCTTATAAAACACTAATACGACCTATTGTTGAGTACTGCTCGAGCGTTTGGGATCCCTATCAGGTCGGATTCAGGGAGGACATAGAAGCAATTCAGAGGCGGGCTGCTAGATTTGTTACTGGTAGGTTTGATCATCACGCGAGTGTTACGGAAGTGCTTCAGGAACTGGGGTGGGAGTCTCTAGAGGAAAGGAGGCGTTCTTTTCGTGAATCGCTACTGAGGAAATTTAGAGAACCAACATTTGAGGCTGACTGCAGTATAATTTTACTGCCGCCAACTTATATTTCGCGGAAAGACCACAAAGATAAGATAAGAGAGATTAGGGCTCGTACAGAGGCATATAGGCAGTCATTTTTCCCTCGTTCTGTTTGGGAGTGGAACAGGGAGAGAAGATGTTAGTTGTGGTACGAAGTACCCTCCGCCACGCACCGTATGGTGGATTGCGGAGTATGTATGTAGATGTAGATGTACATTGTCTTGGATGCAAAGTCCAAACAAATCAAAGGAATCTAAGCCAAATATGTTCTCACTGTCTCTTGAATCAACACAGTAAAATTCACTGTCCCAGGGTGAGATTTGTAAGTGGCAGGCAAACTACACTGTCCAAGCACTGGAATTTTCTGTCCATTATAAGCAGTGAGGTGCCTGCTACATTTAGAAAGGCATGGTGAGCCTGACTGATTAACTGAGGCACCTGTGTCTAACTGAAAGTTCACGCAACGACCAGTAATTCGTAGTGAGACAAACAGTTTGTTAGAACACCGTTGCACAGCACTAGGGCGAGAAGGAGGCACAACCTTAATCTTACTTTTGTCAGAAGCCGTTGTAGGTTTTGGAAACAGCTTTCACTGCATGTGCATGAGCCTGGTTTTTCTTGGAACAGCAAAAATTGCGTTGTTGTGCCATTGCAAGCAATATGCTTGAACATGGCCTTTTTCCACACGTGTAACATGTTGCTTTATGTGATGGGGAGTCCTGTCTTTTATGGCAAACAAAACATCTAGAGCAAGACTTCACTAAATTGACAAGCCTGTTTGCATGTCTACGTGACTGTCCGCTTGGCCGTGGACGCGCTCGTTGTTGTGGCTGTTTGGGGCAGTCGCGAACAAGGGTCAAACTTATCGGCCGCTATGGCACCAGAATCATATTGCTCTAAGATTTGCAGTACTTGGGGAAGTGATGGATCAGAGTACTTTTAGATCCGTTCCCGTGTTCTACTATCTGGGATATTGAATTTTATGTCATCACGTATCATGAGATCATTGTAAGAGTTGCCCCAGATACACTTAAATTTACACTTCCTAGTTCGAATCCTGCCTCTGGCATGGATGTGTGTGATGTCCTTAGGTTTGTTAGGTTTAAGTAGTTCTAAGTTCTAGGGGACTGATGACCTCAGAAGTTAAGTCCCATAGTGGTCAGAGCCATTTTTGAACACTTCCTAGTCATGGCCATTAATTCTGGGTAGCATTGGCGGTACGTCCGTACCGGCTTTTCATACAACCAAAAGAACATATCTAGCTGCAGTTACTTGGACTAGCTGGTCATAGTATTGAGTTAATGCAGTAAGTATTTGGTTATAGCTGAGTTCATCGGGGGACCCCGAAATCGAAAGGAAGTATTGTAACTTGACAGTGTCTTGAACACGATTAACTTGACAGTGTGGTTGGGCGTTGGCGGCGCGTTGCTTGTCGATGTGTTTTTGGTATCTCTCACGATAGGCGCACTTGATCAAGCGCCTACTATCAATCTTCGCACTACATCTTTGCCGACCAATGTGTTGGGGACAGCTTAACCCAGCAGAGTCTGTGAGTAGTTATTGCACAGTAACATCAATCATAGAAGGTGAGTCACATTAATGTGACTGGACCATGTAGTTTCAGTGTTTTTCTGTTTTTCACACCACATTTTCAGTGCTTTGTAAGAGAAAGAGATAGTCGACATACATCGTGTGCTTTGTTTGAAATCACGAAGCATGGCAGGAATTTCCAGAACCATGGGGTGATCTTTGAGGTGGAATGCTTCATGTGCAGTCAAGAAGCAGATTTGTGCAACCAAGATCTCCGCCAAGTTCACCTGTCCATTCAATGATGAGTTGTAATAAGTCTTATCTTTCGTCTCTTATAACGTGTCATAGATTTCTTTTGTTTTATAGTAATAATTGTTTTGCTTCTGCACTCAATGTAGGACTTCTTCGTATGAAATTTTGAGCACCCAAGGTATGCGTAAGAGATGGTGCTACAGATACATTTCAAAACATTAATTCTTTTCTCAAATATTGGTCAATGGTCCAACTTTCACATCCGTAAATAAAAATGGAGAACACATAGTAATGAATCATTCACATTTTCAGTTTCAGACTAATATCAGATCTTATAAAAAGTTCCTTCATGCTAATAAATTGTCTGCTGGCCTGTTGCATTCTAGATTTGATGTCTTTCTTGCAGTCACATAATCCATCACAGTGGCTATGTACTACAAGGTGGATACTTGTTCAATCTCATTTCCTTTTACTGACAAGGTTCCTTGGGTTCCTCTGTTAGAAAAGACTGCAACTTTGATCTTGAAAGTATTGACAAACAAGCCAAACCATTCACTGCGTTAAGCTAAATTGTCTATGATGTTCTGGAGCTCAGGTAGGTCGTTTGCTATGACAACTGTGTCATCTGCGTGCCTAATATTATTAATTAAATTTCCGTTTGTAATGATCGAGCTACTTTCTTCCATCAACACCTCCAAGAAAATTGCTTTAGGGTAAATATTAAACAAGAGAGATGGCAGTATACAGCCCTGACAAACGCCTTTACTAGTTGTACATGAAATATATTTGAAGTTGCAAATACGAACCACCATCAGCTGTACATAGTTTAGGCCGGACTGGGACTAGAATTCGGATTTCCTGCTTTACGCGAGCGGTCGGCTTAACTGCTTTGGCTATCCGTGCAGGACTCATGACCAGATCCGAACTTCCCTATGTCGTCGTTCCTGTACCACAGGTTGTACTCATACACACATTATGTAGTTCCTGTACAGGGGAGAATATTTTACGAGGGTGAGTCAAATGAAAACCTTAAATATTTTTTTTGTGCAGAAGTGGTGCAAAGCTGTATCACTTTTCAACATAATCTCCTCCACTTTCAATGCAAGTCCTCGAGCGCTTACAAAGTGCATAAATTCCTTTAGAAAAGAATTCTTTTGGTAGTCCGTGCAACCACTCATGCACCGCGTGGCGTACCTCGTCATCCCAGGGGAACTTATTTCCTCCCATTGCGTCCTTGAGTGCTCCAAACATAAGGAAATCACTTGGGGCAAGGTCTGGTGAGTATGTTGGATGAGGAAGACACTTAAAATGCAGGTCTGTGATGGTTGCAACTGTTGTACGGGCAGTGAGGGGCCCTGCAGTGTCATGTTGCAAAAGGACACCTGCTGACAGCAATCCACGTCGCTTTGATTTGAATGCAGTCCGCAGATGATTTTTTAGGAGATCCGTGTATGATGCACTGGTGACAGTGGTTCCTCTAGGCATGTAATGCTCCAAAATGACGCCTTTTTCGTCACAAAAGAGAGTGATCATAACCTTCCCTGCTGATGGTTCTGTTCAAAACTTCTTTGGTTTTGGTGATGAGGAATGACGCCATTCTTTGCTCGCTCTCTTCGTTTCCGGTTGGTGAAAGTGAACCCAGGTTTCGTCCCCAGTAACGATTCTTGCAAGGAAGCCATCACCTTCTCGTTCAAAGCGCCGAAGAAGTTCTTCACAAGCATCAACACGTCGTTCTCTCATTTCAGGAGTCAGCTGCCGCGGCACACATCTTGCAGACACTTTGTGAAGCTGGAACACATCATGCATAATGTGGCGTGCCGACCCATGATTAATCTGTACACATGCTGCAATGTCATTCAGTGTCACTTGGTGGTTTTCCTTCACTATGGCTTCAACTGCTGCAATGTTCTGTGGAGTCACAACTCGTGCCTGACCTGGACGAGGAGCATCTACCACCGAAGTCACACCATTGTCGAACTTCATACTCCAGTCGTAGACTTGCTGCTGTGACAAACATGCATCACCGTACTGAACCTTCATTCGTCGATGAATCTGAATAGGTTTCACACCTTCACTACGCAAAAACCGAATAACAGAATGCTGTTCTTCCATGGTGCAAGTCGCAAGTGGGACGGCCATCTTTATACCGGTACTGCGACGGTATGTGTGCATCTGCACTGTGCTGCAACCTACAGACCATTCTGCACGCTGTTTGTAGCACGCTTACCAACTTACAAGTTAACGGCGCGAAATTTCGATTTGTTATTACAAATTTAAGGTTTTCGTTTGACTCACCCTTGTAATTGAAAGTCATTGCCCGGTATCGGAGGAAGAATAAGACATTGCAGTGCTTGTGTTGCTAAGAAGAACAATGCAGTATTTCTGAGGACATGCGTAATGTTCGAAAGAACACGCACTGCGGCGACTACAGTCGTTATGAAATACGTGATCGCAGTTGCGAATATGGACAACCATCAGTTGTACTAGGGATGACGACAACTATAATTTTTGCTGGACTGGGATTCGAGTCCGGATTTCCTGCTTTACGCAAGCGGTCGCCTTAACCTCTTTGACTATCCGTGCACTACTCACGACTAGATCCAGACGTACATACGTCGTCATTCCTGCGTCACAAACTATACACATACACACATTATGTAATTCCAGTTCAGGGGAGGACATTTTAACTGAAAGTCGCTGCATGGTATCGGCGGATAAGTACGTTAATACAGTGCATGTGTTGTTAAGTAGAGACGTGCAATGTTCCTTTGGAAATGCATGCATATCCGAAGGAAGAGTGCATCGTACTTCGTAACAAGACAGGCACTGCAACATCGTATTTACTAATCGTAGTCACTTCTGATGCTCCTTGGTCGGTTTTCACACCTGCGGTCTGATACCAATCCAGCGCGCTGATGATGCATAAATCGGTTTGGTCAACAGCAGTTGACCTCAATACGTTTATGAATACCAGTCATGCATTGCCTGGTTTGTGGAATTCGTGTATTTAAATAGTTACAGAAGTAATGGCTAGGTCTGTCCTAAGCGATTTACATTCAGAATGTAGCCCTAACCTCTGGTTTAGACGCGATTCAATTACTCTCGTTTCCCTTTACAAAACATGGCTTTCAGCTCAGAATCTAAACTTCCAACAAGTTTCTGTAGGCAAGGAGAACTGCTCGGAGCCTATTCAACCAGAAAGTCGCTGAAGACGAGCAAGGGCTGTAAGTCTCTGCTTTGAAGGCGGCAACAGTCGGCCGGAGCATTTCCATTTGAGGAAGCACCCCTGCCGTCAGCTCCATTCCACCTGCCGTAAGCTGGGGCAATTTCGAAATACGACAGCCGGCGGCCGAATAAACTCCCCTTCTCCCCCTGCAGCTAGCTGTCACGGGACGATCCAGTACGCCAGTTTAAGGCACAATTTATTTGCCTTATCTCCGCCAGTTGGTTCTGCGATCGTCGCTCGGGCGTAAAAGGAAAAAAGTTTCCACCCCCTGGTGCGCCACGGGCGTGGTCGCCTACAGCTCCCATCGCTCAAATTCTGCTCTCGTCGGGGAAATTAACGCCAGAATGTTGGTAATCCGGACGGAAACGGCGGTGGGCAGGTGCCGAGCGAATTGTAGCGAATGGCTGAGATAAAACTTGAGAGCCTCTACTGCAGTAATTGTTGAACGGTAGGAGGAAATTGTGGGATGTGAGGAAAGTGTCCGAACGCCCTATGAAGCTGTGGAGCACGAAAGGTAATTACTAACCGCGTCTTATAATCCAGCCATCTCCAGGCCATTACAAGACTAATTGAAGATAAAGGAGATGATTTAATTTTAATACAAAAAAGTTACACTAATACACAGTTTTAAAAACCTGATTATTCACGCTTTTCTCGATAGTATTAACACAGCATTCAACAGCAAAGCAGTGGATATATTCTTAATGTAAGATATATTCTAGCTTAAATTCCATAATTTGTTGGTTTTTCTTCATCCATAATTCGTCTTAAACGTTTTGTGAACGGTGTAATATCTAAAGGCCAGTTTTTCTTAGAAAGTAAAGGGAAGGCACATTGCTTATTAATTCAGATCATTAAACCCATATTTTATCTGGTTCTGTTTTGAAAGAACATATAAACAGGAATAATAATTTTGTGCTACGTTTCCAGTAATTTTAAGACATTGTTGTTGTTGTTGTGGTCTTCAGTCCTGAGACTGGTTTGATGCAGCTCTCCAAGCTACTCTATCCTGTGCAAGCTTTTTCATCTCCCAGTACCTACTGCAAGCTACATCCTTCTGAATCTGCGTAGTGTATTCATCTCTTGGTCTCCCTCTACGATTTTTACCCTCCACGCTGCCCTCCAATACTAAATTGGTGATCCCTTGATGCCTTAGAACATGTCCTACCAACCGATCCCTTCTTCTTGTCAAGTTGTGCCACAAACTTCTCTTCTCCCCAATCCTATTCAATACTTCCTCATTAGTTACGTGATCTACCCATCTAATCTTCAGCATTCTTCTGTAGCACCACATTTCGAAAGCTTCAATTCTCTTCTTGTCCAAATTATTTATCGCCCATGTTTCACTTCCATACATGGCTACACTCCATACAAATACTTTCAGAAATGACTTCCTGACACTTAAATCTATACTCGATGTAAACAAATTTCTCTTCTTCAGAAACGCTTTCCTTGCCATTGCCAGTCTACATTTTATATCCTCTCTACTTCGACCATCATCAGTTATTTTGCTCCCCAAATAGCAAAACTCCTTTACAACCTTAAGTGTCTCATTTCCTAATCTAATTCCCTCAGCATCACCCGACTTAATTAGACTACATTCCATTATCCTTGTTTTGATTTTGTTGATGTTAATCTTATATCCTCCTTTCAAGACACTGTCCATTCCATTCAACTGCTCTTCCAAGTCCTTTGCTGTCTCTGACAGAATTACAATGTCATCGGCGAACCTCAAAGTTTTTATTTCTTCTCCATGAATTTTAATACCTACTCCGAATTTTTCTTTTGTTTCCTTTACTGCTTGCTGAATATACAGATTGAATAACATCGGGGAGAGGCTACAACTCTGTCTTACTCCCTTCCCAACCACTGCTTCCCTTTCATGTCCCTCGACTCTTATAACTGCCATCTGGTTTCTGTACAAATTGTAAATAGCCTTTCGCTCCCTGTATTTTACCCCTGCCACCTTTAGAATTTGAAAGAGAGTATTCCAGTCAACATTGTCAAAAGCTTTCTCTAAGTCTACAAATGCTAGAAACGTAGGTTTGCCTTTCCTTAATCTTTCTTCTAAGATAAGTCGTAAGGTCAGTATTGCCTCACGTGTTCCAGTGTTTCTACGGAATCCAAACTGATCTTCCCCGAGGTCGGCTTCTACTAGTTTTTCCATTCGTCTGTAAAGAATTCGTGTTAGTATTTTACAGCTGTGACTTATTAAACTGATAGTTCGGTAATTTTCACATCTGTCAACACTTGCTTTCTTTGGGATTGGAATTATTATATTCTTCTTGAAGTCTGAGGGTATTTCGCCCGTTTCATACATCTTTCTCACCAGATGGTAGAGTTTTGTGAGGACTGGCTCTCCCAGGGCCGTCGGTAGTTCCAATGGAATGTTGTCTACTCCGGGGGCCTTGTTTCGACTCAGGTCTTTCAGTGCTCTGTCAAACTCTTGACGCAGTATCGCATCTCCCATTTCATCTTCATCTACATCCTCTTCCATTTCCATAATATTGTCCTCAAGTACAACGCCCTTGTATAGACCCTCTATATACTCCTTCCACCTTTCTGCTTTCCCTTCTTTGCTTAGAACTGGGTTTCCATCTGAGCTCTTGATATTCATACAAGTCGTTCTCTTATCTCCAAAGGTCTCTTTAATTTTCCTGTAGGCAGTGTCTATCTTACCCCTAGCGAGATAGGCCTCTACATCCTTACATTTGTCCTCTAGCCATCCCTGCTTAGCCATTTTGCACTTCCTGTCGATCTCATTTTTGAGACGTTTGTATTCCTTTTTGCCTGCTTCATTTACTGCATTTTTATATTTTCTCCTTTCATCAATTAAATTCAATATTTCTTCTGTTACCCAAGGGTTTCTACTAGCCCTCGTCTTTTTACCTACTTGATCCTCTGCTGCCTTCGCTACTTCATCCCTCAAAGCTACCCATTCTTCTTCTACTGTATTTCTTTTCCCCATTCCTGTCAATTGTTCTCTTATGCTCTACCTGAAACTCTGTAAAACCTCTGGTTCTTTCAGTTTATCCAGGTCCCATCTCCTTAAATTCCCACCTTTTTGCAGTTTCTTCAGTTTTAATCTACAGGTCATAACCAATAGATTATGGTCAGAGTCCCCATCTGCCCCTGGAAATGTCCTACAATTTAAAACCTGGTTCCTAAATCTCTGTCTTACCATTATATAATCTATCTGATACCTTTTAGTATCTCCAGGGTTCTTCCATGTATACAACCTTCTTTCATGATTCTTAAACCAAGTGTTAGCTATGATTATGTTGTGCTCTGTGCAAAATTGTACCAGGTGGCTTCCTCTTAGCCCCAATCCATATTCACCTACTATGTTTCCTTCTCTCCCTTTTCCTACACTCGAATTCCAGTCACCCATGACTATTAAATTTTCGTCTCCCTTCACAATCTGAATAATTTCTTTTATTTCATCATACATTTCTTCAATTTCTTCATCATCTGCAGAGCTAGTTGGCATACAAACTTGTACTACTGTAGTAGGTGTGGCTTCGTATCTATCTTGGCCACAATAATGCGTTCACTATGCTGTTTGTAGTAGCTTACCCGCATTTCTATTTTGCTATTCATTATTAAACCTACTCCTGCATTACCCCTATTTGATTTTGTGTTTATAACCCTGTAGTCACCTGACCAGAAGTCTTGTTCCTCCTGCCACCGAACTTCACTAATTCCCACTATATCTAACTTCAACCTATCCATTTCCCTTTTTAAATTTTCTAACCTACCTGCCCGATTAAGGGATCTGACATTCCACGCTCCGATCCGTAGAACGCCAGTTTTCTTTCTCCTGATAACGACATCCTCTTGAGTAGTCCCCGCCCGGAGATCCGAATGGGGGACTATTTTACCTCCGGAATGTTTTACCCAAGAGGACGCCATCATCATTTAATCATACAGTAAAGCTGCATGCCCTCGGGAAAAATTACGGCTGTAGTTTCCCCTTCCTTTCAGCCGTTCGCAGTACCAGCACAGCAAGGCCGTTTTGGTTATTGTTACAAGGCCAGATCAGTCAATCATCCAGACTGTTGCCCTTGCAACTACTGAAAAGGCTGCTGCCCCTCTTCAGGAACCACACGTTTGTCTGGCCTCTCAACAGATACCCCTCCGTTGTGGTTGCACCTACGGTACGGCTATCTGTATCGCTGAGGCACGCAAGCCTCCCCACCAACGGCAAGGTCCATGGTTCATGGGGGGGTTTTAAGACATAAAAGTTTTAAATATCGTCTTCTATAAAAATTATAAATATTACGACAAACTCCAAGACATTTCTTATCAAGCGGAAAAATTTTAAGAGCGAAGATTGATTCTTGTTATATTTTGATACTTTTCCTGGAAGAAAATAAAATATAAGAATTATAACATAACTGTAATTAAAGTGTATCTGCAGTCATCATTTACGATGAATATTACGATATACGTACCCAAAAGGGAAAAATTAACCAACATTGTCATTTATAAATAAAATCTGACGCATTTTAGTCGATGTGATTCTGTCTCTCTTCTCAGTGCATATTTGTCCTGCTTTTGAAAATATTCATTCACAGGGCACTAATGTTGTTGCTGTGATACATACCACTTTTAGAACCAATTGATACAGCGTTGGCTACAGCAATTTTCTTCATTTCCACTAGTTTAATGGATCGCTGTTTATAGGCAAATATCCCTTCGCTGAATGTTTGTCCAAGTCGACATTTGCCACACTTTCTGCGCCGTGACTTGCTTGAAGCTGACCAATAGTTTCATCAAACTCCTCCATGATTGAAGAAATCTTATGTATTACCTTGACACCTGGTTGAGAAATTAGCTGTGTTATTTCTTGTCGAACAACCAACGCTTTCATTTCTGCAATAGCCTTATATAGCAATCCTTAAATGTTTGTCTGCTGAAAATCCTTGCGTTTTGAATTGAGGGTCCAGTAACGTTGCCAAGCCAATCTATTCTTTCCTGGAGATAACCCCAAACCACTCTGATAACACTTTAAGGAAATTATAATCCAATGACTCTATTTGTTGAGGATATTCTTTAGTTTAGTCTTTAAAAGATTTTAGTTGCCGTTCCATTTTATTTTTGAATGTGAGATTGTTTTTTCTGAGAACACTCCATTGGTTACCTCATCGAAAAGTTTCAAAAATCTGTAAAGCCCGTTGTATTATCTCTGTCTGTATCTTTTAAGTTAAAGGTAATCGATTTCCCACCTAAAATGGCGAGGCAAGAAATTATGGATCTTGATTTAAATTACATCTTTGCATCATTTCGTGAGTAGAGTTCCATTTGGTTTGGACATTTTGTTTCAGTCGGTCACTTTTCAAATTTTCTTGCATTTCAGCAAGTATGCTTAAAGCAAGGGGTCTCTCCTTAAAAATCATAATTTTTTGACCTCATCAATGGTTCTCTGTATGGACTTCTGAACTGCGAATGCACAGTGAGGTTCAAAGAATGTGCAAAGCATGGGATGCGTGGAAGTTTGAGAAGCATGGCAGTTAATTTCATATTTGAAGCATTGTTTGTTCTCATGGAGGTGATTTTAAAATCGATATTGTGTTTGGCAATAACAGATTTTAACGAGTTTGAGATTATTTCTGGAGTGCGTCGTCTTCGAATTATGAGCACTGTAAAAGGTGTGACTTAAGCTCACTCTTCTCATCTATGAAATGTACAGTGAGAGCATAGAAACTAATGTTATTTATAATCGTCCACGCATTAGACGTAAGGCAGACTGTCTTTGCGGTGGCCAATTTTATCGAGTAACTCATGATACAACCTCTCTAATTCGTAGTTTATATTATGAGTTATATATGTATTTTAAATTCTGTGTCTTCAACTGCTGGCCGCTGGTGGCCGAGCGGTTCTAGGCGCTTCAGTCTGGAACCGCGCGACCGCTACGGTCGCAGGTTCGAATCCTGCCTCGGGCATGGATGTGTGTGATGTCCTTAGGTTAGTTAAGTTTAAGTAGTTCTAAGTTCTAGGGGACTTATGACCTGAGATGTTAAGTTCCATAGTGTTCAGAGCCATTTGAACCATTTTTGTCTTCAACTATAGAGAAATGATGGTATTCTGTACAAATCATTTTTAAAAGCTGTATATCGTATGCCATACTTTAATATGAGCGGTTTCATAATATTAAAACGTTTACTTATTGGTTGTTGTAAATGAAAAGCAGTTGGGAATGACGGCATCACAAAACGAAATAAATGAGGACTTGGTCCAGAGCCTGACAACGCTGGTGGGTAGAACACAGCTTGAGACTCATTTTGCCTATCTGAGAGGTGAAAGCAGACATCAGTGAGGATGGTTCACGAGAAATGACCTCTCGGATCTCTGTATCGATTGATGGCGGTCTTGATCGGCTTCCCGACCCACATTCTTCCAGAGTACTATAGGATGCTTCGATTTTAGACGTCCCTTCAGGTTTGATGTTTAGCCAGAAGTCATGGAAGTATCTGTTGAGAGTAATGGCATTTCCGTTTTTCTACCATTTTGGTACAATGGTACAGTACATTGCTCGTAATTGTTTTAGTCGAGGGCAATGTGGTTGACCTATTATTATGCAGCGCTGGAAAGTACGCTGGAAAAACTAAAATTTTTGCTCTTATCATAGACATTTTAAATTGGAAAAGCTTAAAGTGAAAAAAAATATATGCAGCACATTCTATAATAAGATGTTATAGAGTACGATGTAGGACGTTATGATTAGGAAACCTAGACCCACAGTCGTGAAGTTTGTATCACATACAAAAAGGTCTGAAACAGTCATAGGTATTAAAGTACCGGTATCTAAAAACTTATTGAGCTTCTGAAATCTGAGGTTTTCTTTTCAAATGAAGCCCAGAAACATGAGTCTGGAGGAATTTTATACGATAATATACCATTGTTAAGAACAAATGCATCGTTAGACTCGGTAGCCGTGCGGTCTTCGCGAAGGATTGCCAAGTGAAAGGATGTAGGTTCGATTCTTGTCCATATCACAATTTTCTTTTTTACACAAGGGGTGTTGTATTGTGCTTACTTTTGTATGTCATAATTGGCATTGCTATTAAGATAGCTGAAAGGGTATGGCCCGACAACCAATAAATTGAGGAAAAACTGAGCTTTGTTTATTTTCTGTTGTTTTCATGGATGAGTACAGCTTCACGTACACACAAGGCATGCAAATACACATGTTCACGTGGTCTCCAACACATTATTTTGTAGCTTGGGAAACGTTTTCTTAACCATGTGGCGTGGGGCGCCATTGAAGCTTCACACTGGAGAATTTTCATTCTCCTCACTACAGCCACTAGAGATGCATTTCGAAATCAGGTGAGCTATCATTCATTTTTTTCTGGATCATCCACCAGCCACTCCTGAGAAGGCTCTAGCTCTTTGAATCAATTTAGGAGTGGAATGCCCATTTCTAGCAAGAACGTTAACTGGAACGACTCATCTCGTTTTATCCCCTTTGGAGATTTACCAGGGATTCAGGACAAATATGGCTAAAACTGAGTCTAGTGAACCAAAAATGTTCACAGAAAGACCTCTCTCTGCATCACCTCAGAGAGTTAAGAGTCTTGCGCAACGTTCGATGCCTCTGGAGAGAAGAGAGCCTCCATTATCCATTCAAACTGACTGTATTGTCGTCAACTTGCCTCATTGTAGCGCAGCCATGTCTCGCATCCACACTGGTGTTGGCTAATGGGAACGCTCGCTGCATTCCGTATTTGCTGGTTCGAACCAATCAGAATTTTCCTTGTAAACTTCTGTGTCGCAATAGCGTCGTTTTCTATCTCCTTGTCTTCGTTTTGTTCAATTGGCGTCCGAGTTTTTGTTATTGTGTTTAAGTTTCTCAAGGGCAGGTGTCTTTCCATGTCAAGCCCACGTCCTATTCACGACAGGATCACGTGATCCGAGTGTTTACTAAAAATGCGATGCAGAGAGTATTTTTCACTTGTCTTGGGAGAAATGCATGAGGGTCGGTTTGTTATGCCTCGCTAATGTTTCCTACAGTGGATTTCCATATCGCGCTTCTGCATCCTAACCTGAGGGACTGGTCCCTTTCACTTCTTTCGCTTTGCCTTAAAAATGTACATAATTATCTGCATACAAATTAGAAAGGGACTATTAATACGGTGTACACGAAAGCCATGTACATGCCCATTACTCATTGCACTCCTCATTACGTAAATTAATCTGATTACATCAAAAGTATGGCATGTGCCGTATCAATCGAACAGATGTGTCATGGAGAATCACATAGATGTGGTAAAATAGCCTGCCACCTATCGTGTTTCAAGATACAAGATGGTGCACAGACAATAAAATATGGCTTAACTGTCCACACATTGCATAACCAGTTTTAAAAATACGTATATAGAATTATACTTCACATAAAATTCTGTAACTGAAGAATTAACAATATATTCTAAATAGCATTAATGTATTAAATAACACTTAAATACGTAGAACGCGAAGTATTTACAGATGCTTCATAAAACACAACGTCACGCCTGACAACTACAAAAACAATGGAAAATGCCGAAAACTGCTTATGGCACTCTCTAGGGCGCAATCCTTCATACGTTTCTCACAGAATGAGCCCAGTCTTAGGGAATGCAATGCATCACTAGCCTAAGGCCTTTTTCCAATGAGACTGAAGTATTACATTGTTATATCCCTCTTTAGGAAATGGGATAAGAGAGATGCCAATAAATAACCTGTTTCACGGCTGACAGTTTTGAGAAGATGCTATATTCTAGAATAGTACCTCTCCTTAGCAAGAATAATATCCCCAGCAAATCATTGTTTGGGCTTCAGAACAGTTGCTCTACTGGGAATGCCATTTACAAGTTCACACACCAGATTTAACAAACATTAAATAATAAAGTAGCACCGGTTGGTATTTTCTGCGACCTATCTAAGGCATTTGACTATGTGAATCACAGTATTCTCCTAAGAAAATTGAAGTTGTATGTGAGTTATAGTATAGCCAACCAACTGATAACGTCATATCTAACCAAAAGAATGCAGTAAGTTGTACTTACTAATTCAATCAATGTAATCAAATGGTTCAAATGGCTCTGAGCACTATGGCTTAACATCTGAGGTCATCAGTCGCCTAGAACTTAGACCTACGTAAACCTAACTAACCTAAGGATATCACACACATCCATGCCCGAGGCAGGATTCGAACCTGCGACTGTAGCGGTCACGCGGTTCCAGACTGAAGCGCCCAGAACCGCTCGGCCACAGTGGCCGGCTCAATATAATCCAGGGACATAATTCTGACTGGGGTGAAATCAAGTGTGGGATTCCGCAAGGCTCAGTCTTAGGTCCACTATTGTTCCTCATACATGTAAACGATCTATCTAATATACAACAGGCAAAATTAGTTCTTTCTGCAGATGACACTAGTATCGCATTCAGTCCAAGCATACATAAAGAAACAGAAGAAATTGTGAACGAAGTTCTTAAAAGTATCATTGATTGGTTGTCTGTGAATGGACTCATCCTCAATTTTAAAAGGACACAATATATTCAATTCTGCACATCTACGGATACTACACCAATCATAAGAGTAACACACGGTGAGGAAATAATAAATAGGGTGAATCTTCAAAATTCTTAGGTGTCCATATTGATGAGAATTTAAATCGGAAGAAGCACGTTTTGGAACTCCTAACACAAACTAGTTCAGTCACATTTGCACTTTGTCACTGCAAACCTTGAGAAGAGATGTCAGTAAGTTGAGGTACTTTGCATATTTTCATTCAGTAATGTCATATGGAATAATGTTTTGTGGTAAATCATCTTTAAGAAAGAAAAGTCTTCATTGCGCAAAAACGTGCTGTATCTCTTTAAGGACTTTTTGCGGCGTGAATGTAAACTGACTCGTTCTGCATCATTACGATCTATCGTGCAGAATGATCCATTGAACATGTAACTAACTGACTAATTAACTAAGTAAGTGGTTCTAAAATTGGTCACCAGACTGAAACGACGACCAGGAAACATCATGTGTTCCTACGTACACTATCCTCAAAGTACAGCACCCTCTCCACTAGTTTCGCACGATAACAACAGGCGACAAGAAGCGGAATGAAAAATAAGAACTAATAACTAAAAAAACCACTAATTGTGGGTCTCTTCTTTAAATTAATCACCGTCTCACAAAAATTATTGCAACGAAAATTTACAGTGAGGTCCCCATGAAATGAGCGACGTACTCAAGGGTTCGCTGGCATGAAGCAAGTAAACCAGATCACAAATTATTAGCATGGTGCAGAAATAAATAATTCATATGTAGAAGACACATCGAGACACACTTAAACAAACAGGCTGTGGGATTCAGTGCTCAAGAACAAGTATTTCACGTCGCTGACTCTTTTTACTAACATTTCTTTTTGCAACCAGATGAAATCATACAAAAATAAAACCATTGCGTACATAAAAAGTAAAACTGACATTTAAAAGGTCATAACATTTACAGAGGTTTCTTATGCTACAGTATAAACACTGAAGTCTGTTGCAGTTAATTAATTGTACACGAAGTGCAATAACAACTTGATATCTCGGAACTGCAGTAGGGATATAACATCTTTTTCACTGGCTGGTGAACACTGTTTCTCCTCATTTTCAGTACGTTTTGTAGCTTCTAATTTCTTTTGACGGGAAGCCTTTGTGTATTTTCCTTATAACGTGTTGATTTTCCTGGACATAAAATTTGGTAGACCGCTGTTTGAACACTGGCAAGTAACTGAAACTGCAACACGAAACTACTACAATACTGGTGTTGTGCAGATACAGACACCGGCTATTGTCACCGTGGAAAAGAGAGCGGCTAGTAACACTGCGAAGACGGCACGAGAAGATATTTTCCCTGCAGGGAAGTTTTGTTAAGGAATTCTATGTGCCACCGAACTGGAATGAAAATGCTAATGGATCCTTCAGCGTCAATAATATCACCAGACCAAATCATGCAAAATATAAATTGCAGGTTGAATTTTCTCGTTTCTCATAGCCCTGGCATAATAGACAGGGGTCACTAAATTTAAAAAAAAATTTTATAATTGCCAAAAGTACCATCCTCGATCTACTGAATCCTCACCTGATCTGTGTTCGGATAGTCGGGGTTCTCTTGTGCAGGTCACATACAGCCTATAAGAGAGTTCACGCTTGCAGATGTTAAAGTCAATTTTCCGCTGATGCTCTGATCGAGCAGTACAATTAGGGGAGTCTTGTCAAGTGGCACGGACAACAATTAGCTGATTGCGTCACGCTTGGTAACCCGTCAGACTAAATGATTGAGCACTGTAGACTTCCGACGCTAATGATTTCGCTGTAGGCGGACACCACTCTCTAATCAAAACAATTCATGGAGAGCCTTTACGATAGTCCAATAACGCTAATCTCTCATTTCTCCCGATTCCGAGATTACATTCGCTCATTAAAATTTACAGCGAACTCCATTCATCCATCGGTGGGACTGCTGAAAGAGACAACACAATTACCGCTAGTAACAACGCTAAGCTCTTATTATCAAGATTATTAAATCGTTTGTTAACTCGCCAATTCTGGT
Source organism: Schistocerca piceifrons (assembly GCF_021461385.2). NCBI lineage: Eukaryota > Metazoa > Arthropoda > Insecta > Orthoptera > Acrididae > Schistocerca > Schistocerca piceifrons. The sequence goes on from NC_060143.1 coordinate 437,768,353, forward strand.
ATCTTCAGCAATAACAAGAGAGACGAATTACTATGTAAACAGCTCTCAGTTCATTCGATTTCTCACATTGTTTGAACGCAACGGCGAGATAGATTAATCTCAGGACCAACTCAAGGCAGACAAGAAATTGATCAGTTTTATCTCTTCACTGTATATACAGTATGCATTGACAAGCCTCAGAATCCAGTCCAGCTTATTTACGCATGTATTCGCTTAACCTGTTGGAATGCATGCGTACCTAATATGGTCTACAGCTCGCTCATAAATAAGGGATTTTCTAGTGTTCATGGCTGAAGTTCTGTTGTTGATAAAAAGGTAAGGTCAAGTGTTTTGGATAGCCCTTAGTTAGGGACCATTTGTACACCAAACAGGAGGACAGTCTCAGCGTCACTATCCTATGGTACAGGGTCAAAGTACACTGTGTGCGGAAAAGTATCCGGACACCTGGCCCTCCATCGGTAGTGCTGGAATTCAAAATGGTGTTGGTCCATCCTTAGCCTTGATGAAAGATTCCACTCTCGCAGGTATACGCTCAGTCAGGTGCTGGAAGATTTCTTGGGGAATGGCACACCATTCTTCACGGAGTGCTGCACTGAGGAGAGGTATCGATGTTGGTCGGTGAATCCTGGCACGAAGCCAGCGTTCCAAAACATCCCAAAGGTGTTCTATAGGATTGAGGTCGGACTCTGTGCAGGCCAGTCCATTACAGGGCTATTATTGTCGTGTAACCACTTCGCCACAGGTCGTGCATTATGAACAGGTGCTCGAATGTGTCGAAAGATTCAATCGGCATCCCCGCATTGCTCTTCAACAGTGAGAAGCAAGAAGTTGCTTAAAACAACAATATAGGCCTGTACTGTGATAGTGCCACGCAAAACAACTAGGGATGCAACCCACTTCCATGAAAAACACGACCACACCGTAACACCACCGCCTCCGAATTGTACTGTTGGCACTAAACATTCAGGCAGATGTCGTTCACCGGGCATTCGCCATACGCACACCCTGCCATCGGATCGTCACATTGTGTACCATGATTCGTCACTCCACACAACGTTTTTCAACTGTTCAGTCGTCCAATCTTTACGCTTCTCACACCAAGCGACGCGTCATTTGGCATTTCCCGACTGGATCGGAGCTTTTCTCCGCTCAGGGACTGGGTGTTGTGATATCTTCATCATCATTTCATCCCCATCCGGCGCACAGATCGCCCAATGTGGCGTCGAATGTAATAAGACCCGCCCCAATGCGGCCGGACCTGCCCCGTAAGGGGCCTCCCGGCCAATGACGCCTAACGCTCATTATCATTTCCATTTGGCATTTAACGGCGTGATGTGTGGCTTATGAGCAGCCGCTCGACCATGAAATCCAAGTTTTCTTACGTCCCGCCTAACTGTCATAGTACCTGCAGTGGATCCTGATGCAGTTTGGAATTCCTGTGTGATGGTCTGGATAGATGTCTGCCTGTTACAGAATGCGACCCTCTTCAACTGTCGGTGGTCTCTGTCAGTCAGCAGGAGAGGTCGGCCTGTACGCTTTTGTGCTGCACGTGTCCCTTCACGTTTCCACTTCACTATCAGATCGGAAACGGTGGACCTAGGGATGGTTAGGAGTGTGGAAATCTCGTGTACAGACGTATGACACAACTTACACCTAATCACCTGACCACGTTCGAAGTCCGTGAGTTTCGCGGAGCGCCCCGTTCTGCTCTCTCATGATGTCTAATAACACTGAGATCGCTGATATGGAGTTCCCGGCAGTAGGTGGCAGCACAATGCACCTAATACGAAAAACGTATGTTTTTTGGGGTGTCCAGATGCTTTTGATCACGTACTGTATGAGTATTACATATTTTCTCCTGCTTAGGCAAATAGAACAAATCGGTTGATTCTTTCTGCATATGAGGGGGTCTGCGGTACGCTGATTGGACATATGGAGGCACCAATCGTTCGTGGGAGATTCCTCGGAAAACCCAAAAAGTAGGGTTTTTTCTATAGTTCGCTATCACCGGCGAACCAAAACTCAGCCGAATATTCCAAGACGACTGTGCACAGAAAATGACAAAAGTTTTTACGATATATTTCTCAGATCCCGTTCTCGAACTAACTTCAGAATTTTCTTGATATCTTTACCCCCTTTATCACATACAGAGCTTCAAAGTTATCTTACTAGTACACATAAAATAGGTACGTCAAAATTAAATATATTGAATGATGACGAGTATACCCGTGATAAACCCAATTAAACTGACTCGTATACCCGTTATTGAATGAATGAATGAATGATGCATTTGCGTAAATTCGTGGGCAGTTTCTTAGAAAATCCCCCCTCTCCCCCAAAAAACGCTTTTCACCCTAGTCGCGGATTCCAAGAAAGCTAAGTACTGCAAATAGCTGTAACTTTTGTGGTTATTCCTAAGATTCCGGACTCCAATGTCTATGAAAATTTTCTAGATATATTTACCCGCTTCGGAAATATAGAGGCTGAAAGTTACCGTACTTGTGCACGTAAAACGCTGTGTGAGGCGAAAAAGTAGTTCATAAAGTGACGTTGCACGTAGAACTATGACGTTAAGTGTCTGCGTTATTATCAGAAGGGCTTTGGGAACTCCTCGTTGTAATACTGAAGCACATACAAAGTTTTGGTGCACATAAAATCCGTCTGAGGTGTAAAATTAGTTCTGTGTTATTGGTTTCAAGAAACTTTCTCCTCATGTAACGTTTACTTTAGATAACGTGTTCAGCTGCTGAGCAAAACTGACTGTTGGCTGGCCATGTGTTGCGCATGTGAACAGTGTCGTGAAATAAAACTTTAAATTTCATGAAATTTCAAATAAATCAAAACTAAACTCCGTCCGAACCGGCCTTGGAAGACCCAACGGTAGGGACCGCAGCCGTGTCATCCTCAGCCCACAGGCGTCCATGGATGCGGATATGGAGGGGCATGTGGTCAGCACACCGCTCTCCCGGCCATATGTCACTTTACGAGACCGGAGCCGCTACTTCTCAATCAAGTGGAAAATTACCTTTTCTGGGTGTTCTAGTACACAAAAAATAAACCAGTACCTTGGGACACAGCGTATACTACAAACCTCACATACGGACCGCTCTCTTCATTCTACGAACTGTCATCCACCACATCAGCGAATGGCAGTTCTAAGTAGATTGGGCAAGAGAGCTTATGCCATTTCTGATTCAGAAAATTTGACACAGGAACTGGATCATCTTAAGGCTGTCTTCAGGCTCGACGGATATACCGATCACCAAATTAATCGTGCTTTTCAGCTTGGACCATCAAGAGAACAAGCGCCGGATACTTTAAATCAGTTGCTTTTCTACCCTTTGCTGAAAATGTTTCTTCACAAATTTCTAGAATTCTCAGGAAATATGTTATTAAGTGTTCTTTTGCCTTTGGCCAAGACTAGAGCGCCGTTTGGATCTGTTAAAAATGTTTTGGGATTGAGAAAGCCTACAGTTTATAAAATTCCCTGTCATTGTGGAAAGACCTATATTGGACAGACTATGTTCACGACCGATGTGTCGAACATCAGCGTCACATAGTTTCTTCCAGCCTGAAAAATCTGTCGTCATCGAACATTGTCTCAATGGAGGGCATAGCATGTCGTTTAGAGACGCAAATCATTGCTCCGGATTTTCGTTACTGGGATTGTGTGCTCAGGGAAACCATTGAAATACGATTATCTGATGACATTATTAATAGAGACAATGGTTTTACTTTAAGCAAGACATGGAACCCTATTTTATCTGATATAAAAAACGGTCTGGTTTTCGACCCGCTACATCTTAATTTGCGATTTATCACATTCGCCAGTTTCTACCGCCGGTGGCGCTGCAATTCTTCGCTTCGCAGGAGGCAGCTGTTCCACTTCTCGCGCAGGCGCAATGGCCTGAACCCGGGGTACAACGGAGCCGCCGTTTCTGGTGTTCATTCACTCCCGGTGTGATTGTGTATTCAGATCGCACATGAAGATGGCAGCGAGATTGATCTCCGAAATGTCGTGTAGTGAAGACGCTCGTATTTGGAAGATCATAAACATAAAAGACGCCAGGAAAATCTACGGAATCACACAAGTAGCTCCTCGGTTTGCCTCACAAGGACTGAGTTCAGCCCGCTTACCCACAGCGCTCGGCAGACTAGGACGGTGACCCATCCAAGTGCTAGGCAAGCCCGACAGCGGGCGGGAACTGGTGTTACCACTGCGGCAAGGTCGTTGGCGAAATAAATAAAATGAATCTAATTAAATGCCAAAAGAAATTAATTGTGTGCTCAGTGAAAACTATATAACTCAGAACCGAAACACATTATGAACGATGCGTGAAATGGAGTTCAATGTTAGACTAAGAGTATCCACAAAAATAAACTAAGGCTCTCCTCAGAAGGAAATAATTGTTTGAAATTACCAACACTGTCCACCGAAAATTAACGTACTAGCTAGCACGACACATGACAATCCTGACCACGCACTGTTTGCACAAGAGTGCTAGGTGAGGCCTGCCCCGAAATAAAAGTGGTTCAAATGGCTATGAGCACTATGGGACTTAACATCTATGGTCATCAGTCTCCTAGAACTTAGAACTACTTAAACCTAACTAACCTAAGGACATCACACAACACCCAGTCATCACGAGGCAGAGAAAATCCCTGACCCCGCCGGGAATCGAACCCGGGAACCCGGGCGTGGGAAGCGAGACCGCTACCGTACGACCACGAGATGCGGACAAATAAAAGTGATTTACCTCTTGTTCAGTATGCTGGTTTTGTGCCTCGAGTACTGATGTTCTTCAAAGCAAATACATATCAGTAGATGAAGCAGCTAAAGATAAAAATTCTACAGTAATTTATTTATTTTGTCAGAAACAGCCTGTTCCTTTGTGTGACATAATGCGCAATGCACACACGATAGAATTCAGTACCTTACTGTGAATCACAGGAGTGAATTTTACGTTAAAGAAAACTGTTTTTGAGAAAGCAAAATGGCTCTGAGCACTAAGAGACTTAACATCTGAGGTCATCAGTCCCCTAGAACTTAGAACTACTTAAACCTAACTAACCTAAGGACATCACACACATCCATGCCCGAGGCAGGATTCGAACCTGCGACCGTAGCGGTCGCGCGGGTCCAGGCTGAAGCGCCTAGAACCGCTCGGCCACACCGGCCGGCTGAGAAATCAAACTCTGATTATTGAGAAAAAGACAGCACAACGTAAAATTACAAAATTCTCTATTATAAAAATTACAAACATATCTTTAAAATTTCTCCAAAATCTTCTCCATCATTACAAAGAACAAGAAAGTATTATAGTTGTGTTATCATCTCGATAATAAAACATTCCAGATTTCTCCCAGATTCACAAATAACAGATCTATTTCTCTGGAAAACTGAAATCCACACTACTATGCCTCGAATAAGAATGTTTCAGCGCTTCACAGCTGACTGACTATCAAAAAAGGCGAATACGTTCCTCTTTATTAAAAGACTGACTGAAAAGACGCGAACTAGCTGCCTCGTTCTACCTCCCTCAGCACATTCAAAAATGTTTGCAAAAATACTGGCATCTAAAGATATTCGACCTTTTTTATGCTGAGAGAGAGGGAGACTGTGGGAACGGGAAAGAGATGGATAAGTAACAAATATTGGAAGATAGTATACAGTGGTTGTGGTATAGAAAGAACGAAGAAGCCAATGTCAGTGTGATAGAAAGAGAGGGAAACAGTGGCAGTGGAACATAGTGAACCAGTGAGAGAACAGTGCTACGGAAAGGGTGGAGGAGACAGTGCCAGTGGGAGAGGAATGAAAGAAGGAGAAACTGGAAGAGGATGAGAGCTAGTGATAATGACAGTCTACGACAGTGACAGCGAGAGAGACAGAGGTAGTGACAGAGGGAAGAGACAGTAGCAGTGGGAAGGAATGGATGACATAGTAGCAGTAAGAGAGAGCAAGACGGAGACAGCGACAGTGAGAGCAGATAGTAGTAGAATGAAGGAGACTGTGGCTAGGTGACAGGAGTCAGTGGCAGTTGGAGAGCCCCAAAGAGATAATGACAATCAATTGGATCGAATGAGTAAGTGACAATGGACAGTTGTGAGTGGATGAGCAAGAGAGACTTAAAGTGATGGACTAGTGGGTGTGAGCGAGTTACAGTTGGATCACCTTGTTGGAGTGAGAAGTGATTTGCATGTTAAAAAGACTGCCAGTATTTTTTCATGCCAATATTTTTGTGAAAAATTTTAAAGGTGCTGAAGAAGGTAGAATGAGGCAGCTGGTACCCCACTTTTACTAAAGTGGAGGATATTCCCCTTTTTTGTGCTCCAGTAGGAACATTTTTCCGCCGGTAGCTACTGTTCGTTTTTCTACATGTCACTTGTTAATTGTCGTATGTACTTTCCTATTATGAAAACGAACTGTGTATACTGATGATCCAAAACATTATGACCAGCTGCTTAATACGGTGTTGCTCCACTTTTGGAACACAATACAGTATTGGTTCTGCGTGGTAAGGATTGCAAAAGTCCTTGGTAAGTTTCCGGATGTATGTGGCATCAGATGTCTATGCACAGGTCACGCAATTTCCATACATTACGGAAGCTGAAACCCGATACCGTCCTAGATTTGTTCCGTTGGGCTCAGATCAGGTGAATTTGGTGGCGAAGATGTCAACAGGAGTTCTCTCCATACCTCTCAAACCAGTGTAGCACGATTTTGGATTTGCGACATGGACAGTTACCTTGCTGGAAACTGCGGTAGCCATCGGGCGAGACTACAAGCATAAAGAGGTGCAGCTGGTCAGCAATAATGTTCACGTAGTCCTCATCTATCATGGTGCCTTCAAATACTACCAATGTGAATGGCTTCCATAGTATAATACAACCCCCAACTGTCAACGTAAGTGGTGCGGTGTGTGTTTCGAGCAGTGTTCGTCTGGGTGATGGCATATCTGACACGACCATCGACCTGGTGGAACGAGAAATATGATTCACTCGATCAGGTGACACATTTCCATTGATTCACCATTCAACCTCTGTCACTGTGTGGCTCTTGCTGTCGTAAGTGACTCATATGGTTGAAATGAGAACACATAGGGCTAGTGTGTTGCGGAGCCCCGTATTCTACACTGTGGGGAGAACTGTATTTTCTGGAACACTTGTACCTGCATCTGTACTCTGCCGGCAGATATGTCACTTAACGCCACCTATACTGCTTCAAAGAGCGAGGAAGCCTCCGACCGGCTCGTTCTGTGATGACGCGTGCTCGTAAAACACCTTGTCGTCTGGTCGTGGTTTCATCGTCCTTCAACGACTTTCCGTACACTACCACCTCGAAAGTATTGGGACATCTATCAGTAGCCTTCAATATAGGGTGTGTTGACCCTTCATCTTTACGATGATTGGAATTATTATGGGGACATTTTCCATGAGATGTCTGCATCTCTGTGAAGAAATGGCAGCCTATTCGTACTCAAGAGCCGAAACCAGAGAGGTTGGACGCTATGGTATAGAGCAAAGTCGACTTTCTAATTCATCCCAAAGGTGTTCCACTGGGTTGAGGTTGAGACTCTTGGCAGGCCAGTCAATTTCAAGAACATTATTGTCCACAAACAATTGTCTCACAGACGCTACGTTATGACAGGTATATTACCAATCTGATACAATCACCGTCTGCGAGCTCTTCGTCTTCTGCACGCAGACCGCAACACCGTAAAATGTGTTCGTATCCTTCCGCATTTAATTTTTTTCTTAAGTGCAATAAGGGGACCGTAACCCAAGCAGGAAAAACTCCACCACACCGTAACACTACCTCCTCCGTACTCCACTATTGGCAGTACACATGATGGTAGGTAATTTTTTTCCGTCAAACCTAAACCGTCCCAACGGATTGCCACAGAGTATAGCTCGTTTCCAGTCATCCGCTACCCAGTGGCGTCGCGCTTTACATCACCTTAAGCTTTCCTTAGCATTGCCTGTACATATGTGTGGCTTATGACTTGCTGTTGAACCATTGTACCCCATTCTTTTCAACTCTCTCTACACAGCCATTATGCTATCTGGGACGCTGGTAGCATTTCGGAACTCACGGACGATTCCTTCCGTTGTTTTCATGCGAATTTTTCGAACTATCCTCCTCTGTGTTCGACGGTCCCTGTCTGTTATAGTAGATGAGGTCCACCTGGTTCTGGCTTAGCTCTAGTTATTCCTTCGCGTTTCCTCTTCGCAATCACATCACCCGCAGTTGACGTGTGGAGCTTTAGGAGGACTGAAATGTCCCAGCTGTTACTCAGTTGCCATACAATGACGAGTCCAAGTTGGAATTCACTGTGTTATCACGACAAAAAGCAAGAAGGAGTAGGGTTTAACGTCCTGTCGACATCGAGGTCATTAGAGACTAAACACAAGTCAGGATTGATTCGATGGGGAGGAAACCGGTCGCGCCCATTCATAGAAATCATTCCAGCGTTGGCTGGGAGCGATTTTGGGAAACTCACGGAAATCCTAAATCTGAATGGCCGTCGTCCTCCCGAATGCAAGTCCAGCGTGCTGACCTCTGCGCCACCTCGTTCGATAGCTCTCCTGACAGACCCACTCGGCGGCTATTGTTTTTGTACTCACAATACAATACTCCCCACCTATTTTTATATTGGCTGGTCAGCCTCTTGTTAGGTCCAGTGGTCAATTCCGCATTATATAAGCGTAGACGGATACTTTTGATCCGACAGTGTAGCTGATTATGACAGTAGTGCATCAACAGCTGACGAACTCCACAGTTTCCTAGATGCACTTTCGTAGGGTCTGGACCATAACAAATCGCTTATGTCAGTGGTTCGATTTGTCGTTAGAATGATTCCTCATTCGTCTCTGCTCAGGTTATGTAGCGGGTACTTATAATTAAATTGCAGCTACTCTCGAAGATCTAGTATGGGCTGTAATTATCGTATGGCAGCGGAAGTTGGTAGGTATTGTAAAGTGGCTATAATTTCGCACCTTACAAGCACCCATCCACATATTTTCCCGTGATCTACAAACACAATTAGGTATCATTTGATAGGTTGTACATCGTATATATGAATACAAAAAGGAGAATGTCGTTATCACGTACGCCTTGTAAATAATTGTTAACGCTTATTGCATGAAAGATGACGGAGTGTCTTTATTATCAGAACGGCGTAATGGTTCAAATGGCACAAGCACTATGGGACTTAACATCTGGGGTCATCAGTACCCTAGACTTAGAACTACGTAAACCTAACTAACCTAAGGACATCACACACATCCACACCAGAGGCAGGATTCGAACCTGCGACCGTAGCACCAGCGCGGTTCCGGACTGAAGCGCCTAGAACCTCTCGGCCACAGCGGCCAGCATGGCGTAATGAATGATTGCCTATACTAGCAGAGGTTGGAACGCCAGTGGAGATGAAACGGCAGACGGAACTCATGCTCTGGATGGAAGGCCCACACAGTTGTGTTGGTCCTGCTTAAACACAGGAAGTAGCTAGATACACGTCGTGACACCTGAGCGCGAAGACACAATACGGGGGCGACCGGCCGCTACTGTAGTAGGGCCGGGAGGATAACCGGATAATGCTTACGAACTCTACAAATTTTGGACGTAGGTGCGAAGAACGAAGAAGCGGCACCTCGGAAACCACGCAGGCTGGTTTATTTCCAAGGATTTTTACTCAGAAGCGTACCATTGTACGAATATAGGTTTTTCGTCGCAAACTTTCCGCGCTGGACGACAAAAGACTAAAATATGGTTGGTCGGCGTTCGAAGAATCTGTAGGGAGGGAGAAAATTCCGTGGTTTTCGGAATTACGATGGTGGGGAGCTGAGCCTTGCTGGGAGGTCAGCGGTGGAGAGACGAGGTCTTCAGTTGTGAGCGCCCGTGTGTGACGGTTGCTCGATACCAGCTTTGTTGGTAGAGACGGACTTGCTGTCTTTGCTCTCAAGGGAGTTTTTTTTTTTTTTTTTAAAAAAAAAAAAAAAAAAAATTCTTTATTCTTCAATATATATGATACATATCAACCCACCACCTTATATAATTAGTGGGTCCTAGTTTATACAATTCTGATGTTACTACTACAGCTTACTCTATGTTAGTTTTCCTTATTCTCACTATGGGCACTTCAATTATCAATTGTACTATTTCTATGCTATTTCATTCTTTTTATGCTAATGTACATCTACCTGCAGCGTTACAGGTGTGCCAGCGTTGTATAAACCTACTTGGTGGCCCTGTTCACCGAGCTAATCCCGGTGAACGTGCCCCTGGCACCAGGCTGGCCGGTGTTGTTGTTCGCTGCAGTACTATACTATTTTTGTTATCCTAGCTTATCCTACATTTAACCTAACTTAGCCTAGAGTCAAAATTGGTGAGTGTCTAGATCGGTGGTTGGGCGCACCCTCCCCCTAATCCTAGACGTGGCGGATTCCAGCCGTGAGGCGGCTGGCCAATCCACGCCTCGGCGGAAACAGGACAGGTGCGCAGGGTCAAGTTCGGTATATGATATCTAATCGTTGTTCCTTAGATATTCCTTAATTACTTTAAGTGATATCTCATTCGCCAGTTTATTTAGAGTTGGGAAATGGTCCTCGTGCCTGAGCAGGTGATACGTGTCAAAATTGGGTAGCTGTTGACGTAATTGCGCTGCTACGTCGTCGAAGAGGTGGCACTCATACACCACGTGTTCTGGGGTGCCCGGTGTGGCCCCACAGTCACACGCTGGTGTAGCCCGTTTCCCGAACCGGCATAAATATGCCGGGTAGGGTCCATGACCTGTGAGGAAGTGCAGCAGTCCTCGTGATGGTGTGAAAAGTTTTAATTGTAATCTTTCCCTAATGCTGGGCAGCAGTTCATATGTTCTGCGACCGGTTTCTTCATTGTCCCATTGTTGTTGCCAAAGCTCTTCCCCCCTGCGTTTAATTTCCAGTTTATTGCCCACATGTATCCCCATTAGATCGACTATTTTCTCCCTGTTTCCCTTCTTCACCCAGTACCATGTCGCTTGTTCTCTAATTTTAATGTCGAGCGGACAAAGCCCCATTAATACCGTTAGTGCTGCGCCCGGTGTTGTTCTATATGCCCCTACTGATCTAAGAAGCATGTTTCGCTGCACTCTTCTCACAGCCATGGCAGGCATAACCCTCGTGAGCCTGTGGGCCCAGACTCCTGACCCATATCCTACAATAGATGTCAATATACTATTGTGATACAGTTTGATCAATTCTGGTGGCAGATGGAATCGCTTGTGGCCAATTGATATTAGGTTGTTTAGTGTTTCTAATGATTTATGTGCGACAGTGTCAATATGTGATGCATAAGTCCACCTCTCATCGACGATTACTCCCAAGTATCGCGCTTCATGGCGTCGGAGAACTGGCAAGCCATCTATTCTCACTGTTGGGTTCCTGACCAGTTGTCCCTTCAAGAGTAGGTAAGTGGACTTTGTTGGTGAGATCTTCATTTTGGTCGTATGGCACCATGTACTCAAGATGGAGATAGCCCTTTCAATTTTCGGCTCTAGGTCTTCGCGGCTACGGCCGCCAACCAGCAGGAGGAGGTCGTCCGCGTAGGCTATGCCCTCTAGCACATCGTCACTGTTCTGTAGATTGTCCAAGAGGGGTTCCATATTAATGTCCCAAAAGAGTGGCCCCAGGACCGATCCCTGTGGACACCCCTTGGTAATCTTCTTACTTATTCTTCCGCTAGGGGACGATAGCCAGACCTCCCTATTCTCACAATAGCTCCTCAGACAACCATATAGCGACCTCGGGCACTCCTTCTCACGCAGGCGAGAGAAGAGGGAGGGCCACCACAGGTTGTCAAAGGCGCCACTGATGTCTACCATGATGCCGACCACGTATTTGTGCGGGGTAGCGGCACAGACCTCCGCAGCCAGGGCGATGGCGTCAGACGCCGATCTCCCAGCTCTGAAGCCGAATTGTCTGTCGCTCATCCCGCACAAAACTCTGTGTGCTGCCAGTCTGTCTGCCAGCAGCCTCTCAAAAAGTTTCCCCAGTGTGTCTAATAAGCAAATAGGTCTATAAGACTTTGCTTCTTGTGGATCTTTATCCGGGCTTTTCTTAATTATCACCACTGTTGCTCTTTTCCAGATTTGGGGGTATTTCCCGAGCCTCAAGCACTCGTTATATAACTTTGTGAGAGGAGCTACTAGCTGGGGGGCCAGGAATTGCACCACCTCCGCGGTGATGCCGTCCGGGCCAGGAGCCTTGCCTCTTTTGAGGGCATTTATCTGAGCGGCTACTTCTTCTTCAGAGAAGGGATATACTACATTGTTGTTCTGATATTCTTCTAGGTCTTGTCTCCGAATTTGTTGCTGTGCCTCGGAGTCATCGTTTTCGTCATCGTCAGGCAGCAGGACGCGGAGCAGGACCTCAGCAGTTTCCTGCCAGGTCTCTGTCATCCTGCCCTGATCCCTGACGGTAGACAGCACCATGGGTGATCTGATCTTTTCCCGTACTAACTTGTACGGTACGCCCCATGGGTCCATAGCTAGCTGTGTTCTTACATATTTCTCCCAGCTCTGTAGCCTAACTGCCTTAAGCTCCTGTTGGAAGCGTTCCTTCTCTTCTCTGTATCTTTGCAACCAGCGTTGCTTCTCCTCCCAGACGACACTCCGCTGGTAGTACCTCCTAGCCCTCCGTACAGACTGGCGCATCTGTCCGAGTTCGGTAGACCATGGCGACGGGGGGGCCGCTACGGCTCTCCTCCTGGTTGGTACGGCAGCTTTTACCGCTCTGACAACCGCTTGCACCAATTCCTCAGCATATCCTTCGACATTTTCGTCACCATCCGGCAATATCGGTATTTCACACTCCCGTGACAGGCGGTCCCAGTCAGCCTTGTTGTAATTCAGCTGTGTCTCCCACCCCATGTCCCAGCGGCACTCTTCGTTCCCTAATGAAAACGTAATGAGGTTGTGGTCACTGGTTGTCACCTGATCCCAGACCATCCAATTGGTTAATGTGGTGGCGAGATTGGGCGTGACCAATGTGACGTCAATGTTTGTGCCCTCGCCCCCACCTCCTACATAGGTGGGTGGATTACCTCGCTTGTTGGCGACAAGCAATTGTAACGCCATGATGGTCTCCTCAGCCTTTTCTCCTCTATCATCTCGCGTGCCGCTGAACCACAGGGGGGATTTGGCATTTATATCTGCAGTGATGACACATCGACGTCCCCGCAACGCCGTGGCTATTTGCATAAGTTTGTCTAGGAATTCGTCTATTTCTCGTCCGTACTGGAAGTACATGTTAATGATGCACAGTACTCCAGCTGGTGTTTGTAGTTCCACGACGTTGCAGTGATCGTCACAGAACTGTGTTAGGACTGTGGCTTTTATTGCTCTATTTATTATCATTATAGCTGCTTTGGGTTCCGCTTCACTGTGAACGACTTGCCAGTTAGCTGCTGCAAAAGGGATTCGCCCAGCCAGGGAGTATGGTTCCTGTAGACAGAGCACATCCAGACTCCTCTCCTCCACGACCTTACGGAGTTCCTGCATGACTAATCTGCTATTATGAGAGTTAATCTGTCCTACGTTTAAATGGGTCACGTGCGTAATATGTTCTGATGTGTGAATCCGGCCAGTTCTTGCTCCAGTCGTGAGCTAGTCTTCCATTTGTGATGACAGATTGACTATAAATTTCATCAAGATCAAACTTCTCGTTTCTTCTGTCGAAAACCTTTTTGACCAGGTCACGCAGGGCTCCGAAGTCCGTGGGAAGGTTCATTGTCTTCAGCTGTATTCTATCGACAGCCTCCATTACCGGGAAGGTGACGTCTCTGCCATAATCATGCCCGACACGTACCACATGCCTCAGTGCTGTGGTGAGGACCGCCGGCTCCTCCAGTCGCGCAAGTTGTAATGCATGTTCTAGGTTGGGGTATACCCTATGGGGATCTACGCCCGAACCTTTTTGTGTGAGAGGGTTTGTATCAGATGTTGTACTGTTTATTGTATTATCTTGTACTTTTTGTTTATCCATAGTTACTATTTGTTTTGCCACAGGTCGCCCTTGCAGTCGTTCTAGTTCTTCAAGCGACCTTAGTCCCCGGTTTCGGGGGAAGGGAGCACTGGTCTGCCCACATGGGTCTGTTTGTACACCAGCATCTTTTGTCTCTACCTGTCTGGTCTGGGTTTTTGTCGCTCCTTGTAGGAACTCCCTAAATCTGCTGGCCCTAAGTGCATCCCTAACCCTTTTACTCGGGGACTTTCTTTTAGGCTTCCTGTTGACTGATATGGACTCAGCCATAATCAGTCCTCGAGATAAGCCGTTGCTCTAAAGCCCTGTATGTGGGGCAATTTCTTCCTGTGGCATTACAATTTCTTTTCCCTCTTCTTGCGCAGGGGATACATATCCCTGTTTTGCCACAAGTTTTCCTGGTGTGATCTTCAGCGCCGCACCTGGAGCAAGCCGGCTTTCGCTCACAGTGTTTGTGTATGTGGTCGAGGTCCCCGCAATTGTGACAGCGGGGAACTACGAGGTAGTCCCTTACGTTTATGGAGTGGAACCCCATATATATTCTGCCCATAGTGGTGAGCTTACGCCACATACTTCCGGAAACTTCTGCTACATGATGTACTGTATCGCGCTCTCTGGGTCCAGTTTTGAACCGCAATTTGAATTCTTTTTTAAAGTTGTCTGTACTCATTTCCTCAAAATTTTGTTGACATATTGTTTCATAAATCTCATTTTCATTCATGGTGGTGGGCACGTCATACAGGATCACCAAGGGATTCCGCTTTTTGGGCGGTTCACACTTAACGACCTTTTTAAGTTTGTCATGGTTAAGTATCTTATCCCGGTCTTCTTCGGTGGCAACATCTACAATTACGACATTTTTGGTTGCCTTCACCTTATTTATTTTAATTTTGTCTGCTGCCGGGTTTACAGTAGTTGTAAATAGTTGTTGCACTTTTTTAATGTCCTGGCCTGGAAGGGGTCTTAAGAAGACCGCCGTGTCGGGCCTTTTGGACACCTTTTCGATGGTCTCTTTTGTTGTCTGTATTTTAGTGGCCGCTTGTGCGACCACTCCTGCCCACGTTTTGGTGGGCTGTTTGCGCAGTCGTTCATTCTCTTTCTCTAATTCCTCTAGCCGCCCCTCGAGCTTCGCACTGGCGATAGCCCAGGCGGCGAGTTCCTTCTTGATAGAGAGAACTGCTGTATTGCTTATCTTGCCATTCTTTATACTAGAATCTAGCAGTTGGTTGATTCTAGTATGCCATTCAGTGACGTTTTCTGCGTTCTGCCCCAGGCCCTCTTCAGGGGTGGGAACAGTATGTGTCGAACACCTCGAGAGAACACTCGAATCACTCGTCTCTTGGTCAGCCATGATTCATTTGACGAGTGAAAAGGTTGGGAGCCCGTCTCTTGCCCCGGACCGGCTCCTCTGGCATGGGGGGGGGACTCTTGCAGCTCGCCCACCGACCTCGCCCCTAGGTCAAGGGCACTCCAGAGCTGCAGGGTTCAGCGCGCCGTTGCCAGCGCACTGGTCCCCGTCGAAGGCCCCGTCGTCGACGATTTCACTCGACGCTCCTCGGCAAGTGCACCCCGCACTCCGGAGAGGCGGATGCACCCCTCGCCCTTCGCCGCCTACTAGCCCGAGTTTCCACCTGAAGGCCAAGGACCCACTCCTACTCAGGTGGTGGGTCGGTCCCCCAGTCGTTCAGCGGTCTGGGCCCATCTAACCTGGCCCAGGCGATGTCACCACCTCCTGGGTTTGGCAGAACACGCCCCGGTTACCCAGGGGCGCGGCGAAGCACCCTTGCCGACTCGCGCCGCGATCCCACGCCGACAAACGAGGTCGCCGGCATGCAGAGCACCTGCTGGTCTGTGCCCTGCGAACAGAAGGGGACTGGTGTTCGGTCCCTCGACACAGCTCCCCCTGTGCCACGCACCCTTCGCTTTCGCATCGGGTTGGGTCGCAGCTCTCCCTTTTGACGCAAGGCAGAATGCCAAGCTTGACGTCTGGCACCACGGGAAGGCGGAAAGAGCTACTTGGGAAGGAGAGGCTGTGAGAGACGCTTCACTTCCCCGAGTGAGGACTGCCGCGGCACGCCCGACTGAGAAGCGATACGCCCCAGTGCGAGCCTCCGTGCCTTACGGCACGCCGGCAACGGGCGGGCCCGCGCCGGAACGCGCCGTCAAGCGACTGACCTCACGCCAGACTCTCAAGGGAGTTTATAGTTAGAACAGTTAGGCACTGTACTGTTGCGAACCTATACGATTCTGGACTTCACTTCCGGGTTGGAAGTCGTCTTTGAGTACGCAGCGGTCAGTAATTCAGAGCACTTCCTCTACCTATACTTAGGTTGAGACGTTATCTGAACTCCGTCCTTGTGGCTGGGAGTTCGCGTTTCTCATTTGTAGAACACAGAAAGGAGAATACAGTATTAGAGTATTTTGGTCAGAGGACTGCCTTCTGCCGTCCTAGTGTTTGAAAGAGTTTATTTGTTGCTGGAGTTCTTCCATAGTCTCTGACGAGTACGAGAACCATCACTTCGACGCACCGGACGCAGAACATACGGTGATATCGCAAATTGCTTAGGAGTATTAGGACCATAAAAGCTAAACAGCTGCGATCACGTTAGTTTATTTCCACTGAGGTTCCACACCACCGTAGATCATCTTTGAAAGTAGTATCTTCTGGTGTTTGATATGTAGATGATGTCAGTCATTTCGCGTTATTGGTATTAGACCGCGCAGTCATAATAAGGTGCAGAGTTGGGCAATTGATCAGTAATTTTACTTAGGAAACGTAAAATTGGAATCTAAAGGTTTTTTTAAAATCTACAATAAATATATAAGCAGGAACAACGTTTGTAATGTAGTAGGATTAGTTGCTTCATTATTCATTTATGTTTAGATTGTAATTTATAGAATTAAGAGATCCTAAGATCTGTTTCAGGGGGTAGTCAGACAGGGCCAAATCTTCATTTAGTGTTTACTATTTTCCGTTGCGCACATTCATTTTACACCCGCCCGGAGTAGCATCTTGGATTATGCTAATTCGTTAAGGTGGAAGCGATATAAGCTGGAAAACACGTTAGTTCTAATTTTGTCCGTCAGTTGTAAATCTGGCGCTGTACACTGTCCGTACGACGGTATGACATCCACGCTGTCATTTGAAAAGCCATAACGTGAGTGAACAGTGTTGCTATCAAGAAGAGAGACCGTGCATCGTTAGTGAAACCGTTTTATGGGAACGACAGCAATTATAGTGCTGCATTGTAATATGGCAGGCTTTCTGGCCCTATCACACTTGTCCATATTCCATTATCATGTTTGATTCTCCATATATTCAAAGCGCCTTTAAAAAACGATGGGCATTTCATTATGCAAATCAGTGGTCGGATGCTCTGTACCGACGTATAAGGGAAATAATTTGCACGAGTAACAGACATAAGTTTTTGAATCATTTATCCCCACCTTGAGACCACAGTCGAGGTTTCAGCTGCCAGCTATGTGCGTAGCCCGCGAATGGAGAAAGCTGACTATTCCCAGGAATGTGGCCGGCCTATGCAATCGCCGCGCCGGCCCGGCGGTTGAATAGAATGGGTGTCGTCATCGGCCGTAGGACGTCGGCCGCGGCTCACCTTTCGATGACAGAAATCGGCAGCTAGCGGACACTTTTTTACGAGGGCGAACCCAGATGTCCAAATCGGCGTGTTTTGAGAGAGAGGACCGAGGGCAGGCGCTACGACCTATAGCACTATCTGTTGGGGCTCCGCGGAAGTGGGCGTCCATCTCGACCGGGGTTGCGCTGCTATGGCATTACACGTAGACCACGTAATTAGCATAGAATATCCCATGCTGTGATTCGAAGGTTGATTCTTACGCCACCGCATGACTACGGCTACCGTGGCGGGAAGGGCTGTCATTGGTGGGTACAGTGACGTAATGTTGTAGGGGGGAAATTTTTTATTTGATTGGCGAAAAAATCGTTCTTGGGCCGCGACTGGCTGGTGACTAACGCAACGGAGCGGAAGCTCTGGCGGAGCCGCAGCGGAGAAAACACAAAGAGAGCCGTCCTCTTCATCTCAGGAGTCGCATGTTGTTACTCTTCCGTACGTTGTCGGAGGGTAGTTTGCTATGGTTTTACCTGTCCGGTCACATGGACAGATAGAATTTCACGGTTGAGTCTGGAACCCGCTACCTCGGGTGCCAACAGTCTTGCCGCAGGGCATCCGGACGTGAATCGCAACGGTCGTCTGCATGCCGAAATTTGCTCTTTGTGGTAATATATGCTATTCTGGCTCACAGGGAATCCGGCTAACAGGGATTCCGTCAATCGACTTCACGTCCCAACTTACTAGCCTCGTCTTCACGGCGGATACAATTACAACCACTTTCCTTTCATTAACAATGGGGAGACAAAGTGTGGCAAAGTGTCCGATCACTGACGCATTAACCTCGATTACAATTAATTTGTATCTCATTGCGGCCCCAGTCACATGTGGGTGCCACACAGCAATTTGCTCAGATCCCCTATCAGATTTTGCCAGTGCCTCTGTGCCTCTACCTATTTTTGTTCGCAAATTTGTCAGTAACTCATGGCGCCTACGTTTCTCATCCTACACATATTAGAATTTCATGTCTTTGAGTCAATAAATCTCATTGTAATATTCTAGGTCAGAATTTTCTCTGTGGAACTACACGCTTCCCCTACATTCCTACTCGTCATTATTTTGGAGTTTAAATAATAATTAATCTCTTAATTAAATTTATGTGAAGATGTTGCATAGGGGCCAAATGAATTCAACGTCTTACCTTGCGTGTAATTGACGTGCACCCTCATGAGTGTGGTATGAATCTGTTGGTGTGGTATGGACCTAGTTTGCATGTCAGTTAGGGACACCCTCACGCAACCACAGGCTAACTTTCCTGCATTGAGAGAGTATCGCCGATTGAAAGGTCTGAGGAGATATCATTGAATGGTTTAAAGAAGATGACAACGAAATTCGAAAACACGAGTGCGCTTCGTGTAACATCTGGAAGTGGAAAGCTTCCTATCCCTTTGGGAGTTACTGATGAGGTTGCTGTTGTTGTAACCGACCATGCAGCGCACGCACCAGATAGTGCTAGTGTTCATGCAGTGTCACGAGAACTGTCCATCCCATGGTCAACAGAGTGGAAAGTTTTATGATCTGTTTTACACTGGCAGCTGTACAAGGTCGAGACGGTGCAGCAACGAAAACCTCACGATCCGTAGCAACAATCTGAATGTTTATCTTCGGTTTCTGGCATGGATGGAAATTGATAACATGTGGCCGGGAAATATTTAATGGAGTGGCGAGGTACTTTTCCACTTCGGGGTAGTCCAGTGAATATACAGAATTGCAGAATTTGGGATACTGTTAAACCACGTGTTTTGAACAAAGATCCACTGCATTCGTCGTATGTCACTGTGTGTCGTCTATTCACAAGCAGCTTTATTCTCGGTCCCTTGTTCTTTGAACAGAATACTGCCAGAGGGCCTGCCATGGGTACAGTAACGTCTGCACGTTATTGAGACTTCCTTGTACAGCAAGTGATTACTGCTGGAAGATCGCAACTATGTGTAAACCATTGTTTTCATGCAAGATGGGGCAACATCTCATGTCGCTCGGCCAGTAAAATATCTCCTTACTGCAACCATCCACGAGGGTATTACCCCAAAACGTCTATCTACATCTACATGGATACTCTGCAAATCACATTTAAGTGCCTGGCAGAGGGTTCATCGAACCACCTTCACAATTCTCTATTATTCCAATCTCGTATAGTTCGCGGAAAGAACGAACACCTATATCTTTCCGTACGAGCTCTGATTTCCATTATTTTATCGTGTTGATCATTTCTCCCTATATAGGTCGGTGTCAATAAAATATTTTCGCCGCGTTCGGAGGAGAAAGTTGGCTATTGGAATTTCGTGAGAAGATTCTGTCGCAACGAAACACGCCTTTCTTTTAATGATGTCCAGCCCAAATCCTGTATCATTTCTGTGGCACTCTCTCCCATATTTCGTGATAATACAAAACGTGCTGCCCTTCTTTGAACTTTTTCGATGTACTCCGCAGTCCTATCTGGTAAGGATCCTACACCGTACAGCAGTATTCTAAAAGAAACGCATCTCCCTGATGCATGGTCAGCAAGATAACTTGAAGTGAATTCATGTGTGTTTTGACTCTCGGGATATCTAAAACAACAAGTTTATCAGAGACGTGTTCGATCTCCAAATTTCTGCCAGTTACTTCGCTATTTGATCCAAAATATTTAATCTCGTTGTTAGCCTGTTAGCTGTAACAAAGCATGAGGTTTCTGCCGACTACTTTGCTTATTGTTCCAAATTACTTTTCAAACCACGATATTTCTGCCAGCTACTAACTGCATGATCCAAAGTATTTAATCTCGTTGTAAACCTGACTTTCACAAGGCATTAAGTTTCTGTGAGCTGCTTTACCCATTGCTCCAGATTATTTCATTTCGTCTGAAGGCCTGTATACAGAAACACATTGCTCATATACCACCGGAACTGCTGCGGGAAACTGTAAATCATGTTGTTTTAAGGAAGGAGCATCTCGTCGACGTTTCCGGTACACATATTGAACAAACTATGTAAGCGGCAGTTAATAATAAAACCAACATTATACCTTTCTTACGTGTTTGACCTTTTCTGTCCATGTCACGTTCGTAATCCATTACATATGGAAACATTTCTATACGTCGTTCTTGCATTCACAGCCCCAGATTTATACCTGGTGGCGAGAATTGGAACTAATTTCTTTTCCAGCGTAAATCGGTTCTGCATTAAAGCATTAGAATATGTACCCAGTTTCACTGCCATACAATAATTACAGTGTCCACTAGATCTCTATGAGTAGCTGCACTTTAATTATAAGTACCCGATACTTTCCTTACGCTAGATGCCTTGTACCCCGCTACGTGACTTCGATCTCGTGGTCGGCAGTGGTCATAATGTTTTAGGACATCACTTTGTCTGATACACGTATCGATCTGCAGAAGAGGTGGTATGGATTATAAACAATAATGTGGCGCTGAAAAAAATATATCAAGCGCACGGTGAATGTTACGATTTTATTCAGATATTTGCTTCTACAGAGAAGATAATGGTCACGGTTTTACAGGGGAAAAAGTAAATTATAACCTCTGTAGTTCATACGTAGCTCCATACTTCGAACTGTAAGTGGAAGCTGTATAATATGACATCGGAAATGAAACACTTCACTTGCACAGCATTTATTCTTAGTACGATAAGATTTTCCTGTAAGAAAAGTATCGTTGAGGCTTTACAAGTATCGCCTAAATCTAAGAACATACACCAGAATCTTAATCTATTGGTTGCAATTGTCAGTGACTGGTATAATAAGTATGAAAATTTCTCATACTTGAAGATTTGAAGGCAACTGGTTCTACATTCACAGACAAATACACAGTGGCACACAGAAGAGTGAAAGAGTACTAACTGGAGAAGAGCGCATCGATTTCATGATGTGATTACAGTTCAACGGGCAGTCTACTTAGTTGGTAGCACTATGCATCGAATTCTTGTTGTTATAATTACTGAGGGTTGACCTACTTGCAAATTTCTGTACTCATGTCGGAATTCGAATTAGAGCAAGTGTAACTAAAAAGCTGCGTGCCACTCCCAAACGTTGCTCGGCAGGAGTGAATTACCAGGTGCAAATCTGGCGCTGTGAATGCAAGAAAGATGTATAGAAATGTTTCAATATGCAACGGAGAGACTGCGACGAGATGATGCCTCCGTAAAACGACATGATTTACAGTTTCTCGCAGCAGTTTCGGTGGTATATGAGCAATATGTTTCTGTATACTGGTCCTCAGATCAGGTGGAGACCGATCACGTCTCTGGTAAACTTACTGTATATAGGACGCTTCCAGTTGTATCGAATACAAGTTTTACTCTAGAGAGATCAAGCGATGCTACGGTCCGCGAAGAGATTTCTATGGCTATCATAGCCATGCTGCTGGAGCTTTGTTCAGCGTGCAAGCCCTGCATTATACTGCAGCTCGCGCCGATATCCCTTCGTATCATAGCTGCATTGTTAAGATTCCTAGAACGAACACCGTCAATGATTTTTGACGTAAGAGCACTAGCTCTCTGAATAACGTGAAGCCCGATAGCACACCGCAACAAAATGGATGTCCAGGACGACTCGACACGCCGATTGTCTGATCAAGCCTGCCTGAACAGGATTGAGATTTTACCCCCCATAAATACCACGTGATTCAAAAGGAAAGAAAAGATTCAATTGTTTACGACAGACAAACTATAATAAATAGAAACATACTGCGCATGTCACAGCATAGAGGATTCAAAGTTTGTTTACCACAAGAGAAATCATTTTGTGTGCTGTAATTTGCGCGAAGCAATTCATTGTTCATATGCAACGTGGTTGGTTCTGAGCACTATGCGACTTAACTTCTGAGGTCAACAGTCGCCTCATATGCAACGTGGATTGCTACTGTTGATTCAACAGAAGCCGCCTCTACACAAGCAGATTTACGACTGTCATAAAAAATTCATGGTAGCTAGCTGCATACGCAAGTGGAAAAACACTGATCGGCCACGCACGACTGGTGAAAATGTCGAGCGGTATCAGAGATGGGTTCACACAGAGCCCTCGGAAGTCCACAGACCGGGAAGGTCAACTTCCTGAAACAGCGGTGTGGCTCGTTCTGAAACGACGCCTGCGTACGAAGCCTTAGAAGTTGCAATCACTGCAGCAACCACGTCAAGGCGACCATAACAGAAGATACAGATTTTCCATGTCAATTTTCCACAACATGGCGGTGGACGCTTTTTCCAGACGACTCATTCTTTCGGACGAACCAGTGTTTCTTCTGTCGGACAAAGTAAACCATCATAATGTAAGAACGTGTTTTGTGTCCTTTCTATTCACAAAGTTTATGGACTTTTCTTTTTTGATGAGGAATGTGTAACACGAACATTTTACAAAATTGGTCGATTCCTCAGATTCATAAAGATTCCAATGATTTAATTTTTATGCATGATCGCGCCCCGTCTCACTTTCATCTTGAGGAGCGGCTTTATCTTAACAACATCGTTCCACAACCTTGGATTGGAAGGGCTGGACAACAAGATCTTCATTGCTTTTGGCCTCCCAGGTCACCGACCTCACACCTTGCGATTTTTTTCTGTAAGAGTACATAAAAGACAGAGTCTTGTTCCCACTTATGGCAACTACTCTTCTAGAGCTGAGAAATGGGACTGTTGAAGCTGTCGACTCAATAAACAGGGACCCGTAGATTCGTGTGTGGAATGAAATGGGCTACTGTTTCGATGTTTCTCGAGCAACGCATGATGTTCATATTGAATGTAGGGTATAAAGTCTGTGCGAAAATAAAACTCTGAACTTTCCTCTGTCCAGTGACATGCGCATTGTGTTTCTATCTTTTATAGTTTGTAGTAAAGAACTGAAATTTGTACTTTCTTTTTGAATCACCCGGTAGAGATCTCCTCTTCATAGAGACATCGGAAAATGGCGAGACAGGGTATCAGGGCGTTCTGACATGTTGTAAGAATTTTAGTAAACGCAATGTAATTTTTCTTTCTTATCTCTAGTGTATTTTGTTACGACTTAGAACGAGTTCAAAAAAATGGTTCAAATGGCTCTGAGCACTACGCGACTTAACTTCTGAGGTCATCAGTCGCTTAGAACTTAGAACTAATTAAACCTAACTAACCTAAGGACGTCACACACATCCATGCCCGAGGCAGGATTCGAACCTGCGACCGTAGCGGTCGCGCGGCTCCAGCCTGTAGCGCCTAGAACCGCACGGCCATTCCGGCCGGCTTAGAACGAGTTCCGAACGGATTTCTTCTTCCTTTTTTTCCCTTTTGAGTCATCAGTCTTCTGACAGGTTGCATGTGGCCCGCCACAAATCCCTCTCCTGTGCAGTTTCTACCGTCCACAGCTGTCTGAGGTGCTACGACTTTTTTTTGAAATTATAATGCCTGCAGGTAACTATAGATTCTCTAAACCTTTATACATTAAGGAATTGTCAGTCCCCTTTCCTGCAACATGATTTCCAACGTCGGAAATATTGACCAGAAGAACACTCAAAGCCAGCAGAGGTACTGGCTAAGTCTGTTCTTCCTATATCAGTACAATTACTAGGATTTTTGATAGAGATGTCTGAGTTTGGCTCATCTATTTCTTATGATATTTCACACATAGTATACTATTCAATTCTCTCACTTTCATTCCGGTTTTCACTCATTTATTAAGTATAAAATATTGGTCATTTTTTACTATATTCACTATGCTTTTACACCTCATAACGTGCAAAGTTCTAAGCAGATGCAACACTGTTCACGTACAATGTATTGTTGACTATAAAGAAATTGTGAGATTATTAATTGCCGACAAGCTTTTCGTGCCGTACCGATCAACTGAGTTTCGCGACAGTGCACAACAGAGAAGTTCATCCTCAAATGTGGTGCTTATTTGCAGTAATGATTATGAAATCAATTAAATGAAGGCTGTTGTACAACAGTTATATAATGAGTACATCCCACTGTTAAATCGCATATGTTGTAATAGCTCCAACCACGACAACCTTCTGTTTCTACCGGAAAGTACGGATTAGTGGCCACACAGCATAAAAGAAGACTCACATGCAGCTTTGAATTAGCGGCTGACAGTTGTTAAGCAATATGCGAATTTTGAAAGAGTAAGCTTCTGTCGAGTGTGTTTCGACGTGCTACTGTTTTATTACACCAATAGCCATTTGTGACTTACGAAGATGTGCATAACTAATAAGGGGAAGGTGACTTTTCCGTTCCTTAGGAGGGTAACATTTCCGAGACAGAACTCTTACAATGGATATTCTCTTAATAGGAGATGTACGTTCAGAGTAACTGGATTAAGGACAAAAAGGACGCACCATGGTTTAACAATGAAACTCGGAAAATGCTGGGAACCCGACATTATTGCATTTTTTTTGTTCAAAAAAGAACGCGGAAATGGTGACAGGCAAAAGTTGCTAGAAATTCGTGCCTCTGCAAGAGATCGATCCACGAAACTTCCACCATCATCCATACTTTCTTAGCGAAAGATCTTGCTGGGAACCTGAGAAAATTTTGGTCCTACAGAAAAACATAAGGCTTCTATCCAGTCACGCTTACCACTCTGATGTAGTAATAGAAGACAGCAAAAGAAAAGCTGAAGTTTTAAATTTAGCGTTTAAAAATTCATTCACGCAGAAGGATGGTAAAGAAATAGTAGCCGTCGCACAGATTCCCATATGGAGGACAGAGAAATTTGCAGCGCTTGCGTTGGGAAACAAAGGAAATACTTTAAAACGAATAAGCTGGCCTCTTTACTTAGATTGCCTTTATCGCGAAACCTTCGTCCAATGCACAGTCTCAAGCGACTGGAAATAGACCTAAGTCACTCCTTGATATAAGAGGGGTAAAAGAGCGGACCCACAAAATTGTTCTCTATACACGTAAATCATCTGACGGGAAGGGCAAGCAGCAGCCTGCAACTGTTAATCCATGATGATGTAGCGTATCGGACAGTGTTCCCGTTGAGTGACTTCAGAAGGATACAGGGTGACTGAGAATATTTACGAGTATTTGGTGGGATAAAAATGTAAATATCGTGTGACTAGAGCTTCCCATCAGGTAGACCGTTCGCCGGGTGCAAGTCTTTAGATTTGACGCCACTTCGAAGACTTGCGCGTCGATGAGGACGAAATGATGATGATTAGGAGAATACAACACCCAGTCCCTGAGTCGACAAAGTCTGCGACCCAGCCGGGAATCGAACCCCGTACCTCAGGATTGACATCCTATCACGCTGTCAACTTTTTTTTCCTTTTTCTTCCTTTTTTCACTTTGTTCGTTGTTGATCGTTGTGTGTGGTCGTTGCGGACGTCACATGACATCCGCTCAAGTTCGTTTGTTGATTCTTCCACACAGTTTTTTTTATTACAGAGACCAAACAGCTCTCTGACCGAACACGCTCAGCTACCGTCCCGGCTCTCACTCAGCTACCGCGGTCGGACATTTGGTGGGATGAATGTACAAAAAAGTAAGATGATGCAAACAAGTAGAATATTCGAATATGATGTTAGTAGTGTATTGCTTAAAACAGTCATGTCGATTAAATATTGGGGCGTGACGTTGAAGCTGTATGAAATGGAACGAGCAGTAGGGAGTAGGGAAGGGAAGAGGTCGGCTTCAGTTTATTGGTAGAATTTTAAGAGAGTGCAACTCATCAACAAAGGAGACGACTTATGGAAAACTAAAGTGACCCATTCTTAAGTATTGCCAGTGTCTGGGATCCCTTCCAGCCCGCTGGTGTGGCAGAGCGGTTCTAGACGCTTCGGTCTGGAACTGCGCGACGCCTACAGTCGGTGGTTCGAATCCTGCCTCGGGCATGGATGTGTATGATGTCCTTAGGTTAGTTAGGTTTAAATAGTTCTAAGTTCTAGGGGACTGATGACCTCAGATGTTAAGTCCCATAGTGCTTACAGCCATTTTTTTGATCCCTTCCAGGTTGGTTTAAATGAAAATATCGGAGAAATTCACAGGCATTTTGCTAGATTTGTTACCGGTAGGTTCGATTAACACGGGAAGGTCATAGAGATTTCGTGAATTAACATAGGAATCACTGAAGGGAAAACTACGTTATTTTCACGAAACACTTCTAAGCTAATTTAGAGAAACGGCATCTGCGGCTGGTTGCAGAAAGATTATACTCTGTCGCCAACGTACATTTCGCGTAAGGGCCGCGAGGGAGAGAAATTAGGGCCAGTGCGAAGAAATACAGACACTCGTTTTCCCTCTCTCGGTTTACGAATGGAACAGGAAAGGAAATGACTAGCAGTGGTGCTAGATTTTGCAGAATTGTGGTTTAACCAACTAGTTAGTAAAATAACACTTGCTCTACTAATACCAACTTTATTAAAATAGGTATATGTGTGCAATGAACAGGAAGGTTCAAATGGCTCTGAGCACTATGGGACTTAACTGCTGAGGTCATCAGTCCCCTACAACTTAGAACTACTTAAACCTACCTAACCTAAGGACATCACACACATCCATGCCCGAGGCAGGATTCGAACCTGCGACCGTAGCGGTCACGCGGTTCCAGACTGTAGCGCCTAGAACCGCTCGGCCACTCAGGCCGGCGAACAGAAAGGCAAATGACGTTAGTTTTCTCACGCAGATTATAAACTGACGCTCCATACAGAGGAAAGCATTAGTTCTTAAAGAAATTGAGCCATTTTCTGCTATTATAACTGATCTAAATTGGATTCCTAAGATCCAAGTGAACTCATGTGGAAGAATCAAACGCTGTGTTCATTAAGTCAAGCAAGGAGCAGTTTCACTACCTAGTATCAGCTGACATTCAATGTCACCCAATTACCCACTTTTGGCTCCCTTGCAACGTACCCATCGAAATGATACACGTCGATCATTCTTATCAGCAAACTTTCTTTTAGGACTTTTGGCAGGCTGACGAATAGGGAAACAATACCTTTGTACAACGCCTGTATTACAATGAAGCCCCAAAGAAACTGGTATAGGGATGTGTATTCAAATACTGAGATATAAATATGAAAATAGGCAGAATAAGGCGCTGCGATCGGCAACGCCTGTATAAGACAACAAGTGTCTGGCGCAGTTGTTTGATGGGTTAATGCTGCTACAATGACAGGTTATCAAGATTTAAGTGAGTTTGAATGTGGTGTTATAGTCACCGCACGAGCGATGGGAGACACAGCATCTTCAAGGTAGCGAGGAAGTGGGGATTTTCCCGTACGACCATTTCACGAGTGTACCGTGAATATCAGGAATCGAGTAAAACATCATATCTCCATCGCTGCGGCCAGAAAAAGATCCTGCAAGAACGGGACCAACGACGACTGAAGAGAATCGTTCAACGTGACGGAAGTGCAACCCTTCCACAAATTGCTTCAGTTCCAATGCTCGGCCATCAACAAGGGTCAACGTGTGAACCATTCAACGAAACACCATCGGTATGGGCTTTCGGAGTCGAAGGCCCACTCGTGTAACCTTGATAACTGCACGACACAAAGCTTTACGCCTCGCCTGGGCCCGTCAACACCGACATCGGAATGTTGATGACTGGAAACAAATTGCCTGGTCGGACGAGTCTCGTTTCAAATTGTATCGAGCGGATAGACGTATACGGGTATAGAGACAACCTCATGAATCCATGGACCCACATCTCAGGAGGGAACTGTTCAAGCTGTTGGAGGCTCTGTAATGGCGTGTGGCGTGTGCAGGTGGACTGATATGGGACCGCTGACACGTCTAGATACGACTCTGATAGGTGACACGTATGTTAGCATCCTATCTGATCATCTACATCCATTCCTGTCCATCGTGCATTCCGACGGACTTGGGCAATTCCAGCAAGACAATGCGACACTCCACACGTCCAGAATTGCTACAGAGTGGCTCCAGGAACACTCTTCGCAGATTAAACACTTCCGCTGGAAACCAAATTCCCCAGGCATGAACATTATGGAGCATATCTGGGATGCCTTGTAACGTGCTGTTCAGAAGAAATCTCCGCCCCGTCGTACTCTTACGGATTTATGGACGGCCCTGAAGGATTCATAGTGTCAGTTCCCTCCAGCACTAATTTGGACATCAGTCGAGTCCATGCCACGACGTGTTGTGGCACTTCTACGTGCCCTACACTATATTAGGCAGGTGTGCCAGTTTCTTTGGCTCTTCAGTGTAATGTTCGCATATGCATTTTGCTATGTCGCGACCCTACGCCAGCAAGACTGATAACACACCATACCTACCAGCGTCAGGGGTTGCTCTCTTGCGAGGCAAAAGGTAGATTTCCTGGTTTTCACTTGGCCGTCCTAGCAGCACCGCCAAATATCGTGGGTCGCGGGAACCTATTTTCTTCGACAATACTCTTCACCAAAAATAGATCCCAAGACACCCTACCTTTGGACAACATTTAGCCCGGCGCACGGCCGTCATTCGGCATTTAACACAGAGCCAGGACCGCATATCGGACATCCAGTTCTCGCTGATGCCGCCGTATGCGCCACCGAGCAGTCGCTGCCGCTACCGACGACGCCTTGAGTCGCCGCGACACCGCTGACTGACCTGACTTCGTGGGTGTGGATGTCGTAAAACTTTGCCTAACTTTGCTCCAGAAGCTGTAGTTTTATACTTGATGACGCAGTACCATACCCAGAAAACTTTTACATCGACCGACTCTGGCCGCGGAAGCCTACGCAATTATATTTGCTTAAACTGTTGTTGCATTGCTTTGACTGCAGACTCAGTGCCTGGAGGGAAGAATTTAAACCTTTGTGGAACTTTAACTCCGTTCATTGACGGAAAACTGAATATTTACATGAACTTCGCTTCAAGACAGTCTCAATAACACTAAGCACTTTCATTTTGTGCAACTAACTAGTCTCTTTCTAAACGATGGCCTTCAGACTATGACTTTCAACTAGCAAATACTGTATTATTATTCGTTGGGGTAGACAAGCCATTAAAGACAGAGTAGCTGCAGTTTCAGGCTCAATTTCACAGGTATGCGACTGTTACCCCAGAATCGACACCATGATCAAGGCGTTCCTCGGACAGCACTGTGAAACACGTATGTATTCAGTAGCAGCGATGGCGAGGCATGACAGAATCACTGACCAGAGTGTTATTTATCGTTGCTTGTTGCACTCAGTCAGTGCCAGTAGTTGTACGTAGCGAGTCGCGAGAGCATGTAGTTCAGTTGCGAGTTGGAAGTCGTGTGTGAGGAGTCGGCGGGCGTCGACATGGGTCTCTGGTCACGGTTCGGGACGCGGTATATTGTTAAATAAGGTAATGAAGCAGCATTGCGCTCAGCCAATAACATGTGTTAATTGCAATTAATTTGTTCAAGAAATGCCCCAATAATAATTTTGTTTTCAAAGCAATCTTTTTTAAGAAAAGAATCATTCCAATTGAAACAATATTTCCTATGCTTTTCCTCCCAGAATCAATTTATCAGATTAATTATTGCACAGGGCCTAAGGTCAGCGATTCTGCCCTTCAATTTATCAGATTAATTATTGCACAGGGCCTAAGGTCAGCGATGTTGCCCTTATAAAATTTATCAGGTTGATCTTAACGTTAATTTTGTGGGGACTTAACATTTTTGCACATTTTTATTATCATTGAGTTTTATTACTGTGGGAAGCTAACATTTGGCACTATTCGCAATTCTAATCAATTCTTTACATTTAAAAATAATTACGGGGAGGTTACACTTAGCACTATGTCCATTTACATTTAATTATTGTCTTTTTCAAAATTTTGTGGGAAGGTTACACTTGGCGACATCCGGTCCAGGATCGTATTTCTTTGAGAATCTTCTGAAAAGTAGCCAGATATCTGCTCTTATTTAGTAAAATATAATTAGCATTTGGCGCAACGCTTTTACTAATTTTATGATTTTCTTTCCTCAGATCATCGGCAATTCGTTGCTCTGTTGTATTTTTGTTTGTTGCTTTTTGCATTGTGCTTATTTCATTTGTGAATAATTGTGATTAGTGTAAAAATGCCGCGAAAGACAATTAATAGTGCATCGCGAGGTATAATGAGTGAAATAACCGAATTAAACAACTTGACCGATAGTAATTGTGACACGCAATGTAATCTACATCTACATCTACGTCTATACTCCGCAAGCCACCTGACGGTGTGTGGCGGAGGGTACTTGAGTACCTCTATCGGTTCTCCCTTATATTCCAGTCTCGTATTATTTGTGGAAAGAAAGATTGTCGGTATGTCTCTGTGCGGGCTCTGATCTCTCTGATTTTATCCTCATGGTCTCTTCGCGAGATATACGTAGGAGGGAGAAACATATTGCTTAATTCATCGGTGAAGGTATGTTCTCGAAACTTCAATAAAAGCCCGTACCGAGCTACTGAGCGTCTCTCTTGCAGAGTCTTCCACTGGAGTTTATCTATTATCTCCTAACGCTTTCGCGATTAATAAATCATCCTGTAACGAAGCGCGCTGCTCTCCATTGGATCTTCTCTATCTCTTCTATCAACCCTATCTGGTACGGATCCCACACCAGTGAGCAGTATTCAAGCAGTGGGCGAACAAGTGTACTGTAACCTACTTCCTTTGTTTTCGGACTGCATTTCCTTAGGATTCTTCCAATGAATCTCTGCCTGGCATCTGCTTTACTAATGCTTAATTTTATATAGTCATTCCATTTTAGATCACTCCTAATGCCTACTCCCAGATAATTTATGGAATTAACTGCTTCCAGTTGCTGACCTGCTATATTGTAGCTAAATGTTAATGGATCTTTCTTTCTATGTATTCGCAGCACATTACACTTGTCTAAATTAAGATAAAATTGCCATTCCCTGCACCATGCGTCAATTCGTTGCAGATCCTCCTGCATTTCAGTACAATTTTCCATTGTTACAACTTCTCGATATACTACAGTATCATCCGCAAAAAGCCTCAGTGAACTTCCGATGTTATCCACAAGGTCATTTATGTATATTGTGAATAGCAACGGTCCTACGACACTCCCCTGTGGCACACCTGAAATCACTCTTACTTCGGAAGACTTCTTTCCATTGAGAATGACATGCTGCGTTCTGTTATCTAGGAACTCTTCTGTGATAGTCCATATGCTCTTACTACGACTGTGGGGAACTGTATCATTTCTAGTCTCCAGAAAAGTCATTATACTCGAACATAATACGTGTTCCAAAATTCTACATCTGATCGACGTTACATATATAGGTCTACAGTTCTGCACATCTGTTCGACGTCCCTTCTAGAAAGCGGGGATGACCTGTGCCGTTTTCCAATCCTTTGGAACGCTACGCTCTTCTAGAGACCTACGGTACACCGCTGCAAGAAGGGGGGCAAGTTCCTTCGCGTACTCTGTGTAAACTGCGTATGCAGTGGCCAAGCAGTGCTTAATGGAAAAGGAGAAGTTCATCGTCCAAAAGACGTCGGTCAGCTGCGCAGCTGGAGGAGATCGGGACAGGAGGTGCAACAAATGTTATCAGTCGAGGCTTTGCCCCTGAACGAAGCTCTGCAAACAGCATGTGACAAAATAAGAGGCAGCAGACTGCGTTGCCTGAGGCAATGCTGGACAGCAGACGCTAGTTACCAGTTACGTAAATAATCAGCGGAGCAGCAGCTCCATGCTATCACCCAACTCCAAAATCTTCACCACCTAACCAAAATGTTAAATACACACAGCGGGCGAAGAAACGAAATGAAGCTTCTCGTACTGTTGGGCAGGGGGGGGGGGGGGGGGGGAGGGGGTAATATTTGTTATACTGCAGTGGTAACAATTTGAAGCCAAATTAATAAAGACCTTGGCAGTGTGAGGCCACTTATCAATATAGGTTACTTCCCCTTTGGCCTGGATTCATTCACAGATTCAGATCGGAAGGTTGTTATAAACCCATTGTACGAGGGTGAGTCAAATGAAAACCTTAAATTTGTAGTAACAAATCAAAATTTGGCGCCGTTATCGTGTAAGTTGTTAAGCGTGTTACAAACAGCGTGCAGAATGGCCTGTAGGTGGTAGCATAGTGCAGATGCACACATATCGTCGCAGTATCAGTATAAAGATGGCCGCCCCACTTGCCACTTGCAACAGGGAAGAACTGCCTTCTGTTATTCGGTTTTTGCGTAGTGAAGGCGTGAAACCTATTGAAATTCATCGATGAATGAAGGTTCAGTACGGTGATGCATATTAGTCACAGCAGCAAGTCTACGAACGGAGTAGGAAGTACGCAAATGGTGTGACTTCAGTGGAAGATGCTCCTCTTCCAGGTCAGGCATAACGAGTTGTGACTCCACAGATCATTGCAGCAGTTGAAGCCATAGTGAAGGAAAACCACCGAGTGACACTGAATGACACTGCGCCATGTTTACAGATTAGTCATGGGGTCAGCACACCACATTGTGCGTGATGACAATCATGCGTTCACTGACAATCAGTGCGTTCCAACCACTAATGATGATTTTTGTCTTAATGATGAACAAACGAACTCGGTTATGTCCTCTGTTGATTTGACGACAATCGATGACGCGGGGCGTTCTGTTGTAATGAGCGCTCCCCAGCTTAACACACCCGGTTTGGAAAATTCACGTAACGGACAGACGAATTTTTCTAATGAAAATGAACAGGATACTCAAAGTAGGACAGATTTATTTAATTCCGAAATAGTGAATGACAGTGTACATCCGACTGGCAAACCTTTTTGTGAATTACAGAATGACCAAATGGTCACACAAAACGCGACAATTGCAGATACACCATCAAACAGTACAGAGAATAGAGTAGGTAATGTTACCCTGGAACAAATTATGGCGATATTGCTACAACAGGGTAAACAACAGAATGAAAAACAAGACAATCTTAGTGAAAAATTAGACAACAATTCCAGACAGCTTAGTGAACAGATCAAACAGCTTAATGAAAAACATGACAGCCTTAATGAAGAATTAGACAACAATTCCAGACAGCTTAGCGAGCAGATTACAGCCGTTGCCGCGCAGTGTCATGATACTAAGGAACAGTTATGCGAGGAAATTGAGGCTTGTTCAAGAAAAAGTAGCGAAGAAATTAGATCTGTTGCTCAGGAATTAAGGGATATGCAGACAGCTGCAACAGAATCACTCAGAGACGAAATTTGTACAGTCGGTAAACAATGCTCTGAAAAAGCTACACAATTACACGACGAGTTTAAATTAATGACAACAGAACTTTCGCGCACAATGGATGCAAAGATAGACGCGAAATTCGACCAACAGAACACTCAAATTGACGAATGTTTTAATCACCACATACAAAACAGTGATACGCGTTTCCGCAAATTTATTCAGGATCAAAATAGAGTAAAACGTCAAGTAATGGAAACAATCACAGCACAGAGAGAAGAAGATAAACGTAAAATGTTTGCGAAAGCAAAAAACATACGTGGACACACAATATTGCTACAGTATCGGACAAAATTATTACCATCGAACAGTTGAACACCGAATTACGTGAAGAAATTTCTGATCTTAAAGCAAAAACAGATACACACACAGCGGATATCCTGACAGCGACAGACAGACTCGAACAATTAGAACTGACACAGGATTCTGATGACATCAAAGCTGACGTTAAAAAATTGAACGAAACCACACGTAAATTACAAAAACAGATTAATGCTTCTGACAGTAAAAACGATGATCAGGCAAAAATACTGACTGAAAAATATGATGAATTGGCCAGTCGTATTGATGTTATCGAAAGTAATAATAACAACAAATCAGACGATACCTCACCGGTTTCATTTAATCAAACACCGGAATTTCAAAATCTACAACAGACAATCAATGAGATCGATTGATCTAATAACACATTACGTAGAAAATTGTCAAGTTTACAGCAAGAGGTAATTGAGATAAAAAATGTTTCAGGGTTTAACACATCACAGCAGACGCCACTTTGCGAACATTTGCCAGACTCACGCAGAGCGTATAATTTGGGTAATTTACAGAGACTACGCGACTTAAAATCCGAAAAGCTACGCGACTTAAAATCTGCAAAGTTACGCAACTTGAAATTCGAAATGACACAGACAAACAGATTCTCACACAAACCTGAACGTGTCCACAAATTCAGAGACGATAACGTAGTTTACGAGCAATTTTTATCTGTAAGAAAATCTAAGGAACTTAATAATGACAGAGCACAGATACACGCATTGAACTGGATACGTCGATTTATTTTTGTACTTTCAATAGCATTGCCTGTAATGAAGAAACAACAATTAGCATGGATACAGCAATTTATTTCTGAATTTTTACCGCCATTGCCTGTAACACAAAAGCTGAAATTTATTTGCAGCGCGTAATAGACCTCAAGGGATTCATTACGCTTTAATGAATATGTGCCGTAGCGTGCATAGGGCCCCCGAGCTGTAGTAGTGCTGTTTCATCTTTAGTTTTCTGCACTGCTGCCTTCTCTTCTACTATCCTTTATATCTATCAAAACAGCTCTTTAACTATTGCTTTATCTAGAATTAAGAAACATGTAATGAAAACCCGATGTGACAAGTTATACCGAAAGTGACAGTTCTCTTTAGGCACTCCAGAACTACCGCCGTAATTTTAATATCTGATAAAATTTTAATCATCAGTATGTGTAAAATTAGCAGCAACAGCGAATGCATTTTGGTAACAATAGACGTTTTTCACCACAAGAGCATGAAAGTCAGCCGGTTAGAATACCTAACCAACAATGCAGTCTACAAGGTCAATCAAACTTTAATGTTTCGCCGCGTGCACGTATAGTCTCAGATACAACAAATAGTAACGCACGCCAGCAAAGAAATGAGTACGTACAGAAAACACACTATTTCAGCTCGTATCGCACTGCGCCGTATAGAAATGACTATCATGACAAACGTAAAATTAATGAGCACAATTTTTCAGCGTACATTTAATAACAGTCGATCTTTTCAGCAGCAAGAACATCCGGCACAACAAATAATCATGAATGTACCAGACAGTAGGTATCATCCATAGCGTAACACGTCAGGAAGAAATAACAGAACAGTTCAAATAGTGGTTATGCCACAGCATCCTCCCGTAAATAACAGCACGTACGATAGAATTTGACCAGATATAGTATAGGTTGCATATTCCAGTAACGTAAGCAATAATTTTCACACGCAGAATCTTGTTCACGAGAATGTTATTTGAAACATGCTTTGTTGACTGCACTACTTTTATCGCACCCAGACCTTACCAGAAATTTTTCCATTGCCACCAACAGTTCTAACACCGCTTTAGGAGTACATATTTTTTCAGGAAATTGAAGAAGATGGTTCTACAATAATTAAAAACATCGCATTTGCAAGCCGCATTCTGTCACCTGCTGAACGAAATTGTTCCGTTACCGAACTTGAAACATTATGTGTTGTTTGGGCATTTACGAGATTTCGGCACTTTCTTTATGGAAGACACACCACCGTTTACACAGACCATAGAGCTATACAATTTTTACTTTCAGCTAAATTTACTCACGACAGATTAAGCAGATGGAAGCTTTATTTACAGGAATTTAATTTTACAATAGTTCACATTCCCGGCACACAAAATGTTGTAGCAGACGCACTATCCCGTTCTCTCAGCAACAATCAGCAAGACATCGCAACCAACTTCTGCAAAGCAAATTTCAGCGTTATGTACATTCAACAAGTTGCATTTGAAAATTTTATTTCGTCGTCATTACAGGACATAGCACAAGAGCAAAATAAAGACAACGTGTGGAAAGAAATTAAACACCTTTGGTAAGATAAGAATAATGTTACGATTAGAAACCATTACACTGTACGCAATGACATTGTTTCGCCGCTCTCATCCTGACAGCAACAATTGGTTATTATGCATTCTTGATGAACTGATTAACAAATTAATGTGGTATACTCATTTAAGTTACGCACATTACGGAGCTAGAAAATGTTTTCTTATACTGAGACAGAACTGTTATTTTACCAACATGGAAAAACGTATACGACGAGTTTCAGCGTCATGTAAAATTTGCCAGAAAGCTAAGTCAGACACAACTTCACATATTCCTCCATTACACCCAATTGTACCTGTTAAATTGAGACATATGGCCTTTCACTCCGTTACACAAAGCTACTGCTAAAACTGTTTCGAAAGCATTTGTAAAGCATTTTCTATTTCATGTAGGGCATGTGTTGAAAGTAATTTCTGACAATGGATCACAATTTCGTTCTGCTATATGGACACGTATGTTACGAACTAGAAACATTTCTCCGATCTATATATCCAAGTACCATGCTTCTTCGAACCCTTGTGAACGATTAATGAAAGAAATTGGTAAACTGTGTAGAATATACTGCCACAAAAGACATATTGATTGGGACACACACATACACTCATTCCAGGATGTAATTAATTCCATACCAAATGAATCCACTATGCTATCTCCGTCTGTTATACTGAAAAATGCTGAACCACCTAACAAAATTAAAGAATTAGTAACATTTCCTACATCTCGTCGATTACGACACCACGAAATAATCGACATTGCGCTGAACAACATCAAACGTGCCTTAGAGCGCCGGAGAAGACAGCAAAAACAAGTTTGTATGCGCCGTGACTTTCACATTGGACAGAAGATATTAGTACGTACACACTATTTATCCAGCAGAATAAAAGGAAAGTGCAGTAAATTTGAACTTCTATACGCAGGTCCATTTCGGATTCGCAGCATTCCTCACCCCATTGTTGTAACGTCGAAACTCTGAGAACCAGAAAAAGTAAAGGCAACCACCATGTCTCCAATATTAAACCCTTTATTGAATGAAGACACTTTATGATTTAACATACTATGATGCCATTTACTAATTTTTATGATCACTTATGCAATTATATTCACATGACTAATTATTGATGATTATCGTA
Source organism: Schistocerca piceifrons (assembly GCF_021461385.2). Classification (NCBI taxonomy): domain Eukaryota; kingdom Metazoa; phylum Arthropoda; class Insecta; order Orthoptera; family Acrididae; genus Schistocerca; species Schistocerca piceifrons. The sequence goes on from NC_060143.1 coordinate 437,805,908, forward strand.
TTTTTTCTTGGCGAGTGCCCGGCAAGGTAAGGTTAGCAGGTCGCTCTTCTTGTCGTTACATATCAGACTGTGCACATTTTTTTCAGAGAAACTTACGTATCTTATGAATAATTATGCAATCTTATCTAGTGGCATATTAATTTTATTAAATTCTCTCTCCATTAAAGTCTTTAATTCTCGCCTCTACTAACTACACAACATACAAGGTGAACTAAAAGAAGATCACAATTCTTGTCATCGTTTTTTTTATGTTATTACGATTGTTTTCATATGCACTGTGAAATAATTAAGATATAACACACACCAGTTGACTTTGACATTTTTGCCCTATGATATCTCAAGATCGTGACTGTTTTACATTTTTTGCTGCTGCATTGTGATATTCTGTGTACATTTTTGCATTTGAACACTGTCTATTTTTTTCATATTACGTTTTCTGTGATGGTATGCTGTATGCTTAATTATGTTATCATAAACCAGTCATTATTTAGTGAGTATATGATGTAAATGCAAGACATTAATCTTTGTACATCAATTTCAGAAAGAAATGATGCGTAAAAGAAATAAATTAAACAGAAATGGGAATTTCATCTTCGGAATGAACGAAAGAAGATGCAAACCTTGTGATGAAGAGTAAACGGATCAGGATTAACAAGCATTAACAAGAATATACTATACACATCGTAGAATAGCAGTCTTAACTAATTTTTTCTTTCAGAATACAAGGCGATTGATGCAAGCTGTCAGACAGAACTACACATCTTAGTTTTAGTGATGAAATATGCTAGAGATAAGGAATAGTTGTATAATGAGTAATGAAGTGATTTTTTTTCAGATGATAATGAATGCTGATGAATAATGATGAAGAATATGCTACTATGGATAATGAAGTTTTTCTTTACAGGTGATGATAATAATGGAGTTATGATAATGAAGTGATGGATAATGAAGTTTTTTTATTTACAGATGAGGATATTGTTGAAGTTATGTATTTATGCTATGTAGTTATTTAAGTATTTGTTGCAGTGTGCTTTGACAGCAGGTGTTATATTGCATAGTATAATGACTGAAGGTTTTGGAAAGGACAGCTATGGAACACATTTTTATACACATTTCACTACCTGTTAATTCGAAGTTCACTACTTTTCAGCATAAAATGCATTTCTTCTTTCAGCTTGATAATCCATTTTTTGTATATTTTTGCAGGAGAAATTATTTATGAAATTGATGTGCTATAAGCAGTTGTTCATTAAATCTATATCATTTATGAATGTGATAACATATACTGTACTTGTTTCATAATCGTGCAACAGCGAACTCATGACGAATGACGTTACACATTTTCATTTACAGCAACAACCCAGAAGCAATTTTTTTTCTTGCTTTCCCCTATAATTACCCAAAGCAATGCATTGCTAACAAAAAAAATGTATTCACAGTCCCAAATAATGATACCAGTTTAAGAGAGTTCTGAGTAATGCTGATCAGCTATGAATAATATGTCACTTGAATAATGAATGCTACTAATTATGCTTTATAGCTACGAAATGAATGCTACTAATAAAGCTTTGTAACTAGGAAATGAATGCTACTGATTACTGTATTGAGATGATTACTGTATTTAAATGACCAATGATTAATAATGCTTTGTAACTAGGAAATGAATGCTACTAATTATGCTTTGTAACTGGGAAATGAACGCTACTGATTACGGTATTGAAATGACCAATGACAATGTTGTCTGTAAATCAATTAATGAACATTTTTCTGTAATACTACATACATGGTACAGAAATGTTCAATAACTGGGCTATGAATGCCGCAAACTACTAATGTAATTCCCAATTAAGACTAGTATGTGACTTAATGTCCTTCACTTTCTGACCTAACTGCCCTGAATTACTGTAATATCCATTTGTCCTGTCTATCCTCATGATCATGGAGCACTATATTTGGTTTTTGCAGTAATTCTACGTTGGTGTGCCTTGTAAGAGCGTGGTGTTGACACGACATGCTGTCCACCACCATGAGCGATGGAGACGTTATTATGGTCCCACTGTCTGGTGTACCTGATGTACTGCCAAAATGATAACATGGAATATTACTACGACATTTCAGTGTCTTGGCTACGCTGATAAATACTTCTGGGAAAGGAACTTCAGATTGTCTGACTTGGTGTTGTACTTCTGTGGAAAGATGTGGACTTTCAGTGCAGCTGCGTGCAACCTAAAGTGCTACAACCATGATGCAATCCTTCCCTTTCCTATCCTAATTCTTGTAACCTAGTGAAAATCTTTTCTTTTGCTAACATGATTTCTATTCATTGTATGTACATTTGTTTTTTGTTTTTTTATTTTCTGATATATTCTGAGTTACAGTGCGTGTGCACTTTTGTCAATGAGATTTGTAACATGATTTCTACCCATTATTTTGTGATTTGCTGATGTATTCTGAATTACAGTGCGAGTGCACTTTTGTCATTTTCTAACATGATCTCTACTCATTGTATGTACATTTTTTTTGCACTACAGTACATGTGCACTATTGTCATTTATCAATATAATTTGTATATACATTTTTCTGATTTGCTAAGATGTTCTGTACTCATTGTATATATTTTTGTCATTGTCTGAAATGTTTTGTACTCTGTGCATGTGCACCACATTTAATTCATGTTCTACATCTGAATATTCTGTGACTGAAAAGTTAATTGGTTAAGAAAAAAATTTGTTGCTCATGGCAAGTCCAAATGACTCACCATCGCTGCCAAATTTTTGACCCCCCCCCCCCCCCCCCCCCAGTGGAGGGTTATGGAACACGTATGTATTCAGTAGCAGCGATGGCGAGGCATGACAATCACTGACCAGAGAGTTATTTATCGTTGCTTGTTGCACTCATTCAGTGCCAGTAGTTGTACGTAGCGAGTCGCGAGAGCATGTAGTTCAGTTGCGAGTTGGAAGTCGTGTGTGAGGAGTCGCCGGGCGTCGACATGGGTCTCTGGTCACAGTTCGGGACGCGGTATATTGTTAAATAAGGTAATGAAGCAGCATTGCGCTCAGCCAATAACATGTGTTAATTGCAATTAATTTGTTCAAGAAATGCCCCAATAATAATTTTGTTTTCAAAGCAATCTTTTTTAAGAAAAGAATCATTCCAATTGAAACAATATTTCCTATGCTTTTCCTCCCAGAATCAATTTATCAGATTAATTATTGCACAGGGCCTAAGGTCAGCGATGCTGCCCTTCAATTAATCAGATTAATTATTGCACAGGGCCTAAGGTCAGCGATGTTGCCCTTATAAAATTTATCAGGTTGATCTTAACGTTAATTTTGTGGGGACTTAACATTTTTGCACATTTTTATTATCATTGAGTTTTATTACTGTGGGAAGCTAACATTTGGCACTATTCGTAATTCTATTCAATTCTTTTCATTTTCATATTTTTGTGGGAAGGTTACAACTGTCGTTCTAGTCATTCGACCACAAGGTCGAACCATGAGCTAACTACGTCGCTAGGATGAAGAAGCACCACTTCCTGCATTACAACATATCCGGTAAGGGGCAGCAATGCCTTTTTTTTTTTTTTTTTTTTTTTTTTTACGCAGGAGCAGAGGAATACCATCTCGAACAACAATTTAACCCGGAGGTTGCGTCCAAAGCCCTCTCATAAGACAGGGTCAGATCCAGACTGCTTGAACAATTTGATTCTCAAATGCATATGGAGTCAGCTAGACATCAGTTATTCAGCAGTCAAAAGCACCAAAGGTAATCACGTAGAGAATGGATGGTCACAAGGGCTGTAGAGGGACTGTAGATACGTGTACAACAATCCGGAATACAGTCATATGCAGCTCCATTACTAAGTGACATGATATTGGTGCACCTGCGGAATGACGCACTCTGAGAGGACTTGTTGAAATTGTAAGACCCTTCGTTAGAAATTTGCTTGCCCATCATTAGGGCTTTTTAACCATCATTTGTCTGGCAGCAACTCTGCAAGATCTGTCCACTCCCAATCAGTATAAATTGGCAGATAGCGCAAAACGGCCAAGCACCGAAACACCGACCCCAACAATTGCTATTGGGAAGCCAGTGTTTTATATCTCCATCATCAATGTCATTATCGCAGGGCAAAGTGTGTTGCAATTCAGGAAGTTTGTTTCCACATAGATATGGAGGCAGACGAAGCAGAAGCAAGCCTCCCACTGGACAAGACGCTGGTGGCTGGACACTCTGCAGACGACCCAGTCATCAAGGAGCTCCTCCGTCTGGTCCAGCAGGGGTTGCGCTTCGATTGCAGACACATGCGAAACCTGGAAATCCAAGCATACTGCCACAGAAGGCACGGGGTGTCTACCCTCCAAGACGTGCTACTCCTTCAGGGCGAGAACCACCACACCAGCGTGATTATACCGACATCACTACGGCAATAGGTGCTGGCCTTACTCACGAGGTGCACCTTTGGGGGAGGGAGGGGGGAGGGCGGAGGGGGTGGTCGTTACTAAAAATATGGTTCAACATGTATATTGGCGGGGTATCGATGCTGCCAACACGCAGATGACTGCGTCTTGCGTCACCTGTCACAGCAAGGAAGCTGTAGCGCCTTGTTAATTCTTTTCATGGTCAGACACTCTCGCACCACGCTCAAAACTACACTTGGATTCTGCCTGACAGTATCTGATCGTACTTGGCTCATAGCCATTGGTGAAGGTACAGGTTTTCCATATATCTCCCATAAGTCGAGCACCTCATCCAATTAAGCCAGCCCTGGCAAATTTCTTTTCAATATAAGGGCTCACAGAGATCCTCCTCCAGCTGGTTGCGTTTCAAGATATCATGTAAATTCAGTAGATGCTTTTTCATGACAGGGTACCTTTTTGTTACGCGGCAGTTAGCCATTGTGTGTGATTCTTTCATGAAAAACTGTTCTGTGTATTATTGAGGACCATTCTTTATATTAAATCTCATTAAAACCGGTTTAGATTAATTGATAACACCCACATAAAAAGTAGTTTGCATTGTTAAGTTCATGTTTGAAAGTACGGTAGCATAGACGAATCTGTATCAGAATAAGTAAACGGAAATTTAAAAGGTACTTACTTTCACATCACTAGCGAGAGGTTTTTGGCTCATACGCAGATACAAGTTCACGAGTTTCAGTTTCTTCAATTAGGTTCTCATTCAACGGTAGAATCCTGCAGAATGTTCACATCTTTCCTTACCTTGGTAGTCAACTCTCGATTAACGCAAATACTGACGCTGAAATCCAGCATGTGCTAGCGCTTTTGGCCGGATCTTCTACAATCCAGGTCTCAGCTCTCGGACTAATATTTTGGTCAATATCAACTCTCATTTACTGAAGCGAGATCTAGACCACCTTTAGGAGACACCTACGGCTTTTCGAGAAATATCAGCACTACCATAGGTAAGCGAACCGGCAAGACCGGCGTATTATCAGTACCATGGAGGAAACAAGCACTACCAATGTAGGGGACCCTCACCATCAAACACTAAATTCGACAGGCTGTTCATGTTACCGACATGCCCGAAACCTATTAAAGCAAACAATGCATGGCCAACCCAGAAACGGACAACGAAAACAGGATCAACTGAAACGGTACAAAGAAGTTCTGAAGTCGCAGTTTAAAAAAAATCCACTTTGGCACCGGCAATCTAGAAACCACTGCGTCCTATCGTCCGAACATCGCGACGGTGTGCTTACGATGACTTACAGTACTTAGAACTACAAGACTAGAAGACCGGAAGAGTGGAACCGTAAGAAAGAGCAAGGACACCTAATGTACGATAACACACGTCCAGGCTGGTCCCATTCTTACTAAACTCTCCCAAGGGAATAGGGTCCGATGCGTGCACCTACACATTTCAAAATACGTTCTTGAAAGATAAGGGATGACAGACTTATCATCTGCGTAATCTCCAAGAGGACATCACTCGCACAGTTACTTGGAGAAGGATATGCGACTGGCGTGCCGTCTATTCGATAATACAGCACTTGTGATTCAGGCACTCTAAGACAGTTACATACTACTGTGAACCTGTTAAAAGATGAACTCTTATTACTCCTTTTCAAGTGCGTGTAATGTTCGATATCACAGGCTTCACAGCTCTGAGTAGGAGAATAACTGTGAAACGGTCGGTTCTGAAGGTTGTTTGGTGAACATGATATATGCCAGAAAATATTGATTTCATCGATACTTAATTAAACGTATTCACTTCAGAACTGCTGTTGCAGTAAAATATAAGAAACAAGATAAGATGTTGTAACTACAGTAATGGAACACATTTACACTTCAGAACCACTGAACTGGAGGCAGCTGGATAAGAGAAGGTATTCCTACCGCCAGACCAAGAGCCTGGGTCTAGTTCAAAATGTGCCAAGTTCTAGGTATCTGCATTCCCGAGTTCAAATCGTTTTTCACACATGTAAAATGGCCTGTATCTCAAAAAATATTCGGTTCTGGACATTGCAACCTATCCCAAAACTAATCGGTTAACGCCATAATATGACCGTGACTGCGTGTGCCAAATGAACTTGATATTGGGTGAGGCTATCGTCTGCGAAGAAATTCTGATCGGTTAGTGGAGAGAAGTGTACAACAAATCGTTCTAATGACCAGCCTATTCTACTCCTGCATGTTCAACTTTTTTTTTTATAGTTATAACACTGCCACCAACCTCATAAAATACGAAAGTGATACCATATGACTCAAAGGGTCCATAACAAAACTAATTGAAATAAGACGTAAATTAATTAACACAGTCCCCAGCCCAATTGGACACTGTCTGTCCAATGTCGGATCGATAATGCGGTCACCAATTAATACGTAACAGTTTGGCTGCACATGTAGCAACAGAAGCTTGTCAAGTTTCTGGCAACAGAATACGTTGCGAAATAATAATGAAGAAAGAAAGAAATGGTTAATATTCAGAGATGTTAGTTCGGAAAAGGTATTTTAAACTCATTGTCGAAATGTCAACGATTTACTGGAGATAGCTCTTTTGTTGCATAAATAATGTACATAATCTCAGACTAACATTTACTTACGTGCGCTAGTTTCCTGGATAGGGCAAACTACGTACTTTGAGCGGAATGTAATTACTATGAACATTTACTGGATCAAGTAAGTAACTGTTGGTTTTCAACAGATTGACAACGCCGAAATACGAACCATGCCAGTATACAATAGCATTATTACAATAGACCCAGAGTTGAAATACGCGAACTTAATCTATTTTTGCCTTTAGATTGAAACTGCCAAAATTACTTTAATTTTAAGTTATTTTATTTTAGTTTGTCTTCACTCAGTTAGCAAGAATGACATTATCCCTGAATATTACTGAACAACACTGTTTACTTATTGAGGCTTCATTATTAATTACTTTCCCTGAATATTACTGAACAACACTGTTTACTTATTGAGGCTTCATTATTAATTACTTTTAGTTAGCTTTCAGCAAACAAACAAAACTGGCAATGGGTCTTTTAATAGTTTTAACCATTTAAACAAAGACATTCAGGTAATCAATAACTGGAAATCAATCGTATCCTAAGTAGGTGACACTGACAAGATGAGGTACCTACAGTTTATACGCAGTACACTTATTATTGAAATAAAATCCACTGAGACAGTCGCTGGCAGTGCCTCACTAAGCGAGGTGAAGTATTATGGTGAATGTAGTACAATATTTGAGGATCTTCATTCTGCTCTACATTGCACACAGTGTCTGTTTCCATTACTGCTACTGCTACTGTCACTATCATCCTCATTTTCATAATTATTATAGCATTTGCTCTTTTTAGATTGCTTGGATTCGTTTTACTTATCTACCTACCTATTACGACTCGTTTTACTTATCTACCTACCTATTACGACTCGTTTTACTTATCTACCTACCTATTACGACTCGTTTTACTTATCTACCTACCTATTACGACTCGTTTTATTTATCTACCTACCTATTACGACTCTAGTACATTATTATTGGCACTGCTACTGTTCTAGACGGTATTTGTTTAATTCTGAGGTAACCTGGGCTTTGTAGCAAGTCGCAGTATCGCGAAACTATTAAGATGTGTATAATTTTTGGTAAGTGTCAAAGACAGCTTAAAGTCATTACTACATTAAAGTAAAATAAATGATGTACTTCTTTTCCACTGATTGAGTAACTGCATATACTTATTAACTGCTTAGGAATGTAATATAGATATTTGCTAAATGGATTGCAATATACGTTTAAGCAACCATCTTCAAGCGGTGCACATATTACAGCAATGCACATATTTCGATATGTTCACTGTTTTAATTTCCGCTGTCTTAAAATAAGATACAGTGGAAGAATGCACTGAAATAAATGATGTACTTCTTTTCCACTGATTGAGTAACTGCATATACTTATTAACTGCTTAGGAATGTAATATAGATATTTGCTAAATGGATTGCAATATACGTTTAAGCAACCATCTTCAAGCGGTGCACATATTACATCAATGCACATATTTCGATATGTTCACTGTTTTAATTTCCGCTGTCTTAAAATAAGATACAGTGGAAGAATGCACTGAAATTCTGTTAATTTAAGTTTTATCGCTCCATATTCTTTAATTTCCGGCTTCACTAGCTAACTTGCCAACTCTCATCAACAGCCATCGACTCGAAACTACGAGAAAGTAATTTACCTGAAGGCCAGGAGAAAGAGTCAGCGTTTTGTTTTATGGATCGAAGAGAAATGCACTTTAAACAAACTTCATAAAACCAGATACCGAGCAGTTGCAAGAATAATAGGGACCATCTTAATGGCTTTGCGCTTACTGGATCGTGTAAATTTGTAGCACAACAATGTTGCTGTTGTAATGGGCATATATTCGAGTTAACTAAAGCTTTCTGAAGGATGTGCAACAGAGAATAAATACTGGCGAATTCTGACAGGTCGATGCACTCGATACACATCTTAGTTTATCGTGTATTTTCTGAATTCTGCTTCCACCGAAATCAAAACTATTCTGTGGTGAAGACACAGGGCCATTTGATATATTCCTACAGTTCACAGTGATAGTCTCAGCTTCATTATACGAGAAGCACCCGAGGTTTCAACACTTGAAAACAATAGTAGTCTTCAACACAGGGCGAAATTTGAAGAAAACAGTCGACACTTTATCACCGTTCCAAAATATTAAGAGACTGCTGAGAAGAGGATAAATCGATAGTAGAAGCTTAGAAAACCATTTACATGCTATGCCAGTGAAGGTTTTAGTACTACATCAATCAAATAAAATCTCACGCGTTTCTTAACAGGTATCGGCGACGTTCCGGAGGGCTTTTTTCACCTTCCATTTTGGAAAAATCGCATACACACAGCGGATTGATACTACAATTATCTGAAAAGATCTTATTGTGGTTTAAACGTGGCTAAAAATGAAATTATCGAGAGCTGTAAGCTCCACAATCACAATATATGATCTACCAGAGAAGAGAACTAAACTTTAAAGTTACCTGTGTACAAACGTTGTTGAAAGAACATTCAGAACCATGTTTAGGAACGAAGTTTTAAAGTCCTCATGCAAGTAGCATTTATTCAGCAACGAATGTTTCAGTACCTGAGTGATAAACATGAAACATTCATATACAGGAATGAAGATGTTATGGACAAAAGGGCAAAGTTGAAAAACATTGTACAATGCTTCTCAGACGAGCATCTGCCGAGTGCAGCTGTGAGGTATAGGAAAAACAAAACATGGTTCGAGAGCTATGCTAGAAAACTGCGCTCCCTCCCTCTCTCTGTCTGCTATAAACGTAGCCTAAGCCTCGACAACAAACAAAAACTTAACAAAGCTTAGATCAGTGCAAGGAGAGTCATGTATGAAACACTCAGGGGGTTCGAAAGTAAAATTCTATCTAAGCCCTAAGTAGGTTTGGTCTTACGTCAATCAGTAAACGGATCAAAGTCATTGATCCAGACACTCTGTGATCATAATAACGTCTAAAAGCAGAATGACAGAGAGAATACCGACATGTACAGGCTAACCATATCGATAGCTGTTGCTGCTATTAGTTGTTTCATTGATGTGCTACGTAACCTATGGCTCTAGGTTATATTTTAAGCTTCTATTAAGTCAGTTTCTTCTTTCGTAAGTTCCATGTTCCTTTGATTTTTTACGCATGTACAGAATTGGAAAAGTAACGTAATTTGTTGTTCAGACTGTTGCCTATAATATTTGATGTCCATCAACTTTTCCAAGTATTTCTTGTGCGTTTACGTATTTGTTGATTGGTGAGCATGACGTCTCTATCTGTAAATCTTTTTGCATAATCAAATATTAGCTGTTTTAAGTTGTTACATAGTGTTAAGTGAGCTAATTACAGTTCTTGGTTGAATACATTTTTCTGTGATAACTTCTTTGTAATTTCTTCTTTCATCCATATTTTTGCTCCGATGTGCTTGATTGTTTCACTATGGATAATTTAGCTTCGATTAATTTCAAGACCTTTATCTGTAGACACAAATAACTAGGTATGTTCCCCATATCTTCTTTTGATGATAACTTCTACGGATTTCTGTCAGAAGGGGCAGCAATATGAACTAAGCCGAGCTACGACATTTTTTTAAAAAGTCAGCTGTAGTTTCAATGTAATCTCTGTCTGCTTGTATTTGGAGATTTCCTGACAAAGGGGCTAGCATGTTTCGGCTTAAAATGCCGTTTTCAAGTGCACATGTGGATGCTGTGAAAAATGAACCATATTTATGGATTATGTCTGATCAGTACCATCTTTATTATAAATTAGATTTTTAATTACCTCTAGTTGGCGTTGATCATCATTTGGCATCCAGGTCCCAATTGTGAGCTATCTCTTATGAAACAATGTTATTATAACCACATAGTTTTTACAGTAGTGAACCGTGGTTTATTTTCAAAGAATGTTCTGAAGAATTTATTTTATTTACTAGCGATTCATCAAGAACATTGACACATTTAATCACACTACGTAAGCATGGAAGTAGTTGCCAGGGAGTAACTGATGAAATCATAACCAAATTCCTTTTAGCAAATGGGAATTTCATTCACTTTAATAGTGCCTAAAAGCATTTTTTAAATGAAACAGATTTAAAATTATAATCAGAAAGCACCCTGTAATATCAAAGTTACAATTTATTCAGAGGCAGAAAGAAACAAGTTTTGACTGTATGAGCTTTCGGGCAGAGAACCTTGCCACTCCCTTTTGACACGGCCGTAGTTACGATCGCTCACAACTTCCTCTGAAAGACTACACTGGTGCTAATCTGCAACACACCAGATTAATTTAAACTAAGAGTTCTAACAATTTACACAAGCACAAAAATGCTGCACCCCCCCCCCCCGTAGGGGGGATGGAAATGGTGCAAAACAGTAACAATTAAAATATTAACCTTGCCACCGAAGATGCAACTTGATTTTAACTTCTAAGAAAAAGTCTTACGGTGAAAGGGTGGCAACTTTATATACTAAAATAATCATTTAAATAAAAGCCCATTAAATGCAATCTTATATAACATTCTACAAGGTTGGCCAAACAATAGTTAAGATGCTCTACAGTACACAGGTACCGCCTCTCAACATCATAGGCAATATCATCAAAGTTTCCAAAGATCAAAACATATTTAAGGTATTAGGCCGTTACACTCCAAGCAATAAATTCGTTAACACATCAAATCTGAAAAACATGACAGAATCAGCTACTAACGTACGGTAGATTGATAGGGAGATTACCGAACAATCCGAACCGCAGGTTGCTCTAACCCGCCCCTACTCCACAAGGGAAAAACGGACCACCGAATTTATAAACAACCACCTTCCCGCGGGTGGGCAAACGGAGAAGAATGGTGGGACGACCCAAAAGCAAAACGGCTGGTGACCTCACCAAGAAAACAAGTAGAATTTAACAAGAGTAAATCAAACAACATATCACCAATCATTTAACTTCTAATAGACTGCGATTTCTCGACCTGGCGCAGCACCCCCAAATCGCTCTCCCGAACCGTCCGCTGCCAGCCGCTTCAACGCACGAAGGAAGGGGCGCCGATCTCCCGTCTCACGGCGTCGCAGCTCGCACCGGCCAGACTGAAGTCGTGGGTTGACTCCTATTGCTCTCGTATCGACCACGAAGTCACTACCCCTCGCTATACGCCGCGGCCCACTGGACTCACGTGGCGACCTCACGCTCAAGACGGACAAGTCATCTTGTGTCTCAGAGCGCGACCGACCAACCGATCGATCCAACCGCCAATGACCATTGCCTGAGCATACTCGAGCAGACTGGTGGCCTAACGCGCAGACTCAGATGCAGGAACTACGCCCCGACCGGGCGACCACTCGCTGAGTTCTCTTACTGGCGGAGTGGAAAGACTCTCATTTTGCCGGCTTTAAAGGTTGATCCGAACGACAGACCTACTGGCACTCCGAACGACAGACAGACACGAACTGCCTAAAAAATGCGGACGAGAGACACACTAGCAAGCTGGGGACGAGAGACTGACCAAGACTGACTTCTGGCGAGCTCATAGCGCCCCTTAAATGCACGTGAACAGGCAACCTTTCCCCTTTCCCACCAGAGGGAGACACCAAAGCTGCGACTGCAACAGCGGCGCCACCGCGAGAAACGGAGGGCGACTGCTTCACACTACGCGCTGTGGTTCGCTCTTCAAAACAGCAATTTCTTACCACAGCTCAAGTATGAAATGATTTGTGATAATTTTTTGGCATCTCTTTTACAGGAGGGATCTTGTGGTGTGTTGTGGTGCTTTATGTTTAGGAGTTTTTCACTGTTGGTAGTCAAGGATGGTGTGTTGGCTGCATAGATGGTATTTGGTTAAAAATTTTCATATATGTGTTATCTGCGATTTCATATGACATCATTTCCTGCTGTCGAAAATTACAGTAAAATTTTCTAAGGAGGGCTTGTGTTTTAGGTGGTTTTGTACGTTCACTGAGTCATTAGTGAAATTTCTCTTATGTGTCTATATCTATAATTATTCCAAAACTTTCGTACTACGTTCATTTTTACAATGTTTTCATTGTGTACTGCTTTGAGTTTTCGTTTTTAAGATGTAAGTAGAAAGTTGATCGATTACTTTCGCATGCTCTCGTATGTTTTTTTGAATCTAATGTTGATCTTTCTTTCCGTCTGTCTAATTTAGAGATTTCAACCTTTCGTAATCGAATACATGTTTTCAGATCAATGATCGTGTGAAACGCAAATGCTAGATTTATCTGATGTAAATGTTCGTTCATTTTATTCGTTGTGTGGCCCAGATAATTCGTTTACACGTATGTTAGTTTTGTTTTAGTTGTAGATTCTGTTTTCAGTGTTATATCCTTATATAAACACTGAGAAAAAAAAGATGTCGATGTACAAGCATACAGATGGCGGTAGTAGCACGTACACAAGGTATAAAAGGGCAGTGTATTGGCGGAGACT